>NW_022639560.1:973155-1018896 GCF_010583005.1 Odontomachus brunneus | reverse complement strand
TATACACACACACACACACATATATATATATATAGTTCAAAATATATAATATCGCACCATTCTTCCTGCAAAACATTTTTTATTTGGAATATTTTGCAAAGCACCTTAGCCGAAAGATCTCAGTTTACTCCCGAGGTATCGGAGCTAGTTCGATTCGCGGCTGCATATAAAGTAACATATAATGAAACCGATAAATTCGCGTAGTAGGTAATAAAAACGATATTTGCAAAATCAAATTGCCCCTCCCGCTCAAGTCCATGTATATACTGCGGAAATCGCGTGCTTCGCTTGTAAAGCTGTAAAAAGTGAGAAGGGAAGATTGGGAGCTACGCCAAACAAATATCCACTCCATTCTGTCTCGCGTTCACTCGATTTTCTTCTACCTCTATCTCTTCTTTTCTCCTCTCTCCTCTCTCTCTCTCTCCTCTCTCTTCTCTCTCTCTCTCTCTCTCTCTCTCTCTCTCTCTCTCTCTCTCTCTCTCTCTCTCTCTCTCTGTCTGTCTGTCTATTTATCTTTCTCTGTCGCGTGCACGCGCCAACATCCACCGACGGAGCCGCACGATCCGTCAGGCGCTGCGCGCCCGCGGAAATGTCAAACCACGAGGACGTTGGATCTCGCAACAGCGGCGGCGGCGGCGGAGGCAGCAGCAGCAGCAGCAGCAACAACAACTGCAGGAGTGGCGGCGGCGGTAGAAACGGCAGCGGCGGCCGTCGCTCGCGTGGGAGTGTGACATAATACCGCGGCGCGGCGCGGCGTCGCGCGTTCCGTTCTTGCGCCGTTCGATCGCAGGATCGATCCTCCGGAGCACTCACTGCCGATCTCTCGTCTCCGTCTCGCTGCTGATCCTCGCTCCACGATCACGTTGTGCCCCGACCGTCGGATCGTGACGTTTCGGCACCGCGCGCGCACGAGCGCGCCTTCGCGACGATCTATCGCGCGATCAGTCACATGTCTCGTTTCCTCATGTGTGTACACGCGTACGCGCGGCTTCACCGCGGATTTGCAGCGGCTTGTGCGTGCGCGCGTCTCGTCTCGGCGATCAAGAGCCGCCTGTCTGCCTGTTGTTTGCTTGTTTGCTCGCTGGCCTGTCTGCTTGCCCGCTTGCTTGCGCACCTCCTGCGCGTTCCGTGCTGCACGACTCGAGTCGAGCGCGGACTGAAGTCAGGCGCGCGCGCTCCGCCACGCCGAGGTGAGCGGAGGTGACTTGCTACTCGGGCCGGGGCCCGACCGGCGCGGCGCGGCGCGGCGAACCACCACGAGCATCGCGGGCCAGTGGCGGCGGCGGTGTTGCGGCGGTGTTGCGGCCGGTCGAGCGTACAAGGAGGAAGCGGGCTCGTGTATGTGTGCGTTTGTATTTTATGTTTACGTAGTAGTACAAAGGTAGGAATAGACACATGTGTGTGTATACACACATATGTATGCACGTATATATGTGTATCGTAGAGCAGTGATATATGTGTGTGTGTATGTGTGTGTGTATGTACACATGTGTGTCCCTCGTGTGTGTGCCTGTGTGGGTACATGGGTGTACCTGGCGGGAGAAGGTGCCCCGCGCGAGTGAGCGAGCGAGTGAGCGAGCAAGCGAACGAACGAACGAGTGCCCCCCTCGAGGCACCGCAGCCTCGCGGTTCCGCCCGTGCATAGGCGGCGTGCATCTCCGCGCTCGCGCCACCGCCATCGCGCCAAAGTCCCGCGGGGGAGGCGAAAATTGGGGAAAAACGCCGTTGGGAATAAAAATTGAGGGAGCCGAGGGCGGCGGCGGCGGCGTTCGAAACGAGGCAGCGGCGGCCGGCCGGTGCCGCCCCCGGCGGCACGGACGGACCTCGTGCGGCCGAGACAACGTGGGGAATATCGGCGGCGATAATTGGCCAATACGCGCCGACAATCGTACGTCGAAAGTATTTAGCGAGCACGAATGCTGTCGAATGCGCTCTTGTCGTTAATTATACGTTCCAGGGAAATGAAATTCAGCCGCGCGCGAGAGAGGGCCGCGGATTCAGGCCGCCTGGAGCGTGCACGCTAATCATTTCGCGCGTGTAATTCAACGCGCACGGTCTATTGTGCGTTTCGACAGTCGATCTCCCGGAGCCTCGTAGGTATCCGCAAATGTCATTGGAATATGAGATATTGCGCGAGACACGCGGCCGCGGCCGTTCGCACGCGGGAGCGAGCCGTCGCTCGAACCGTGACGCGCGGAATGCGAGGCGCGGATTCTCGATTTTGCTTTTTACATTTTCGTACGACGGCGCTCACAATGCTACGCGTTACGTAATCGAAACGCGTAGGAAGCACAGATTGATTAGCACACGAGAGGAGAAAGGTTGCGGCCATATAGATTGGCGGTGGCTCGATGCGAGAATCGCGCGAGCGCGATGCCGAGAGACCACGTGGGTGTCATCACACGCGCGTGAAAAAAAGGCCGAGATTATATAGACACACACTACGTACTCTCTAACGTTGCCTGGGCCAGTGATTCTCAAAGGGAGTGCCGCACACGGGGGAGATTCGGACACTCGCGCAGCGGGAGACTCTCGCCTCTTCCTCGCCTCTCGATCGCCCGCGATTTCATTTCGCTCTGTGCGATCCTCACGGTCCCCGAAAATACGCGTCCACCTCGTCGAGAGCGGTGCACGCGTCGGCAAGGCGGAGGCGATAGTTCGCGGTATAATCCGCCGGCTAATCTGTTTTTAATGCAACGGCGCAACTCTCGGCAACTCTCCCTACGTGCCAGACAATGCCACGCCGCGAGCGAAAAAAGTTTGAGAACCATTGGCCTAGAGTGTAAGAGGAGTGTGGGCACGCACCGCAATATCGCCAAGGGACGGTGCATAAAGGATCCCGATAGCAATGACTATAAATTCACTCTAAGCGCGGAGTCTAAATATAAACTACGTGCGAGAGTGCGGCTCCGTTGTGTTGCCGCGCAAAAAAATCGCATGTTTATCCTATCATCATTATTGTTATCATTATCATATTGTTATTACTGTTGCGATCTTTCGCGATTATGCGCCTTATGTATTCCTTCTGGTCCTTTGCATTAACGCGCGATGCACCTGCCTCGCTTTAACGCTTCGTTAACGTCGGACGCTTCGTTACGTCGAACTTTGTCCTGCAAAAAAGTGCGCACGCGAAGCGCAACTCGCTCGCGCTCCTTGCTTGGCCCCGTGCGAGAGAAAAAATATTCGTGTTTTCGCATACTCGCACGCCCACGTGTTTACGCGTAGAAAATTCTCTGGGTCTTATTCAGAATCTCAATAGAAATGTCTTCGAGACCGATATTCGTATACCTGACATTTATACGGAAGAGAAATGTTTGGTTGGATTAACCAAATTTTTCTGGTGAGATATGAATGAGTCAGAAAACTCCAGTTGAGAAATAACCAGAAATCTTATTAATTTGTACAAAATTCTGGTAATTTGAACGGGGGGAGGGGAAATTTTCTGGTTCGTACATATTTCGTTGGAAATTTAATTAATCCAGCCAAACTTTCTTTCCGTGTAAGATTGTCTTAAGTCCATCTTCAGATGCTCCGTAGTCAATAAAATAGCTCTATTTCACATTAAGAAAAAAATGTTTGCTATTTGTAATTACAATGACGTAGAGAAATATTTACTACAAATTATGGTTAAGAAAAATTTTTTTCTTAGATCCCACTGTAATGTTAATGATAACAATCTTATATGTATATTATTACTACCATTTTCATGCTAGAGCAACTAAAAAGATATGGTTGAGGAATAAAATATTTATAATTTTAGTTAGATCAATCATTTTTTTCTATCAATGTAGAATCTGAAAATGAACTTAGGACGATTTTGAATATAATATCTGACTATAAATTCCGTTCTAGATGTGCTTATGAGTCCACCAAAATATTTACATTATTTATTTATTTATTTACAGACACTTTTATTAATGAAAGAGATCTCAAAATAAGGATCATCTCTATCTCTGTATCGCCCGAATGGTGTTCAAAGTTAAATGACGTCGGCGAATTCGACTCAATGCGAAAACATGGGAAAACGAGGAAGACAGAGAGAGAGAGGGAGAGATGCATTTTAGAAAAATTTCTCCGAAGCGCAAAAAATAATAAAGATGACAAAATTCACTAAAAATTGTACAAAAAAAAAAAGAAAGAAGAAAAAGTGAAATGAACAGAAATGCAAACATTATTCCACCTCTGATTTATTAAGGCTACCTTAATAAATCAGGTCCTAGATTTCTTTAAAAAAAGAGAGAGAGAGGGAGAGATTATGTGCTTTAGAAAAATTTCTCTGAAGCGCAAAAAATAATAAAAATGACAAAATTCACTAAAGATTGTACAAAAAAAAAGAAAGAAAAAAAAGTGAAATGAACAGAAATGCAAAAATTATTCCACCCCTGACTTATTAAGGTTACCTTAATAAATCAGATTTCTAAAGATTTCTAAAAAAAAAGAGAGAGGGAGAGAGAGATCAATCGCGGCGCGAGCCACGATCTGCGTTTCCGCGTGCGCGGCACACGTGCACCGCGCGCGAGAATCCGTCTAGCGTAGCGACCGACACGCTATAGTGAATGTAAAACCGAGCGTACGAACTGAATATTTAAAAGATTATAAAGCAAGTCGCGCGAAGGAGCAGAGAGGATACGCGCCAGGCGATATACCGAGTTGGTGAGACTCGTGGTGTGAGCAAGAGCCGCGGCGGCCACGACTCGCGGCACGCCGGCTGCCCTTTCGATAATACGCGGTCGATATCGATCTCGATGACGTACGCCGTCTCGCTCTCGCACGCTACCTCGCGACGAAAAAGAACTTCCGCGAAATTCCGCGCGTTGATCCGCCGCGCGTACACAATACGGGCGAGCTGTAACTGTCCGTGACCACACCGTCTCTACCCTGCGCGCGCATTGTCGTTATTGTTACGCGTATGTATATGTTATCACGTTACCTGGCGCGAGACAGAGGCGCCTGAAAATAGAGGCGCGGAACAGTAAACAGCAGTAAACGGCAGAGAATATACGACATCCGAGGAACCGTAAAGTAAACTGAGAAAAACATCACGCTCGGCCGGCCGGCCGGCCGTCACTCACCTGAGCGCAGGTATGTATATGAAACGATATAAGTGCATTGTGCTCGTTAATGCGCCAGCAAGCGCGTAATGCTTGCGTATGTGCATAAATATTTATGCTGTTCGGCTGAACAATCCCTAAAACGAAATGAAGTCTCTATAGCCGTGACGGGGCAACGACGCTCGGGTATTATCGTTGATATTCCTCGTTGCGCCTCTCGTTTCAACCCCCTCGACGCGTCACCACCTCTCTACTATGCCGCGGACTTTGTTCTCCTTCGCTCGTCTTTGTTCGATTAAGAAAAATTATTCTTCTTCCTCTTTATTTTTCAGTAACGTGTGCCTTAAATTTGATACTTTCCGTAAGCTGCTATCCTCCCGACCTCGAGATGTCATTATCGTTTCCCCGGGGGATATAGAGAAACTTGATTATGTGCTTTATATCGAAATTCGGACGCGTTGGACATGTTACATGGGGAGAATATTAGTTTTGTTTTCTTTTATATAAATTCTTTTCGATTTTACTATGTTTCCCTAGACTGAGAGAAAAAATATATAAAAAATAAGAAATATTTATTCAGGTACTATATAGTAACATATTTGTTTATACTAATATATAATATAATATTTACTTATACTAATTTTTTATAGTAAAAATTGTTATAGAATTATGTAACTAAGGAACATATCGATATTTTGCCTTGATTTATTAACATTCGTTTTACATGTATTATTTGTATTTTAAGAACTGAAATCTGCTGTTACAAAATTTGTTATGTTCCTTATGATAAATTCTATTGACAATCTATTTTTGCACTACTAGGAAACATGGCAAAATGGGAAATAATTTATATGAAAAGAAGCTATATAAAAAAGCTATATTCTCTTTGTGTACACAGGCTGTTGCTCGTACAAGCATTGGTAACTAAACTTTGAGGCTTAGAGACTGATCTATGTTCTAACAAAAAAAAGAATGATCTTTCTTCTTTTTTTAAAGATGCAAAAAATGAGCGAAAACCTTAAGGTTATCACAGTCGGACAAAGATTTATAATTTGCCCAAATATGTGTTTATGACCTGAAACCGAACTGTTGGGAAGAAAGGCGCAAAAAGGAGCTCTCAAATAAAGGATTTCGAATATCTAAGGCTGTGGCACGTAACAGTCTATGCATCCGCCTCTGCGGGCCCATTACTGCGAGGTATTATCGTCGATATTCTCGACTATCGACTTGGATCTTCGAATCCGTCCTGCGCAACGTCGCCCACGCTCGCTCATCGAAGCTCGCGCGTGTCTTTCTCGTTGACGTCTGCGAGACGTCGAACGCGACTTTGGGAAAGCCGGTGGTGCGTGTACGCGCCAACAGCGAGGGCAGAACCTATACAATCGATAGTGCGGTGAAGAGTCCGCCGCCGAGCGAATGCATTCGCGTTGTGTGTTTATGCCAGCGCGTACTCGCGGTGGGAGGAACAGGACGAAGAGGTAAGACGACGACATTTATTGTATTCTAAGAACAATTCTCAAGAGAGTACGAGTGGCACGCGACGAATGGAACGCAAAGAGCACGATTGGATCAAAATACGAAGATGAAACGATATAGCGCGCATTAAAAAGAGATAGGGGAGCGGGATTGAGCAGACGATAGAAAAATAAAGAGAGAAAAAGAGTAAGGAAGAAATATTTTCTGTATGTCCTCTGAACAGCAAGTGACACACGGTGAGAATAGCGCACAATCGAGAGCAGAAATATTAAACTTAAATGTATACTACATAAATACAACAGCGGGGCGATAAAAGAAAGAACGAGTCCGAGGAGCTACTGGGAGATCGAGTGAGGGAGCGAGTGAGAGAAAGAGATACTGCAAAGTGAGTGAGTGAGAGAGAAAGAAAGAGAGAGAGAGAGAGAGAGAGAGAGAGAGAGAGCAAGAGGAGAGACGCAAGAGCGGACCAAAGGAGAGACGGACTCGTTCGAGCCGAACGCGCTTCTCTCTTATGACCGGAGCGGAGATAGATAGACGGAGAGAAAGAGACGTCGGAGAAGGACACGGCGAGAGGACCGCGGCGTGCACTCGGTGTCCCCTCCCCACGAGGAACACGGCGTGCACGTGCATCAGGGCGTGCGCGCGTGTGTGCGTGTACAAAGTAGGTCCACGGAGCGGAGGAGAGACGGCGAATGAATATCGCCGTCCCCTCGCGGCTGGTGCGACCAATCCGCGCCAAGCGCGAGCTGCGTGAAGGCGGAACGCGGTACTCTTCGCGTATATCCGCGTATTTATTATTCAGTTTGCAAATACGTGGCAAAAATGATCTCTCTCTGGCGCGCTCGCTCGCTCGCACGCTCGCCCGCATCGCCGGCTGGATCTCGCGCGGCCGCGCACCTCTCTCTCCCGCAGCACGGCCCGCGGAGCCGGGAGGTGGAGCCAGAAGGCAGAAGGAGCAGGGCAACGACGAGATATCGGCCGTTAATTTGTTAGAAACGCCACCGGCACGGCCGATTGCGCCGCGCACGCCTGCCTGCGTGCGTGCGTGCGTGCGTGTGCACGCGCTCCTTATGTATTACGCGACGAAGCGCAGTGGCCGGCCCCATTTGGGGGACCTCGTCGCGATCTCGCGATGTCGGTAATGTTAGACGACGAATGGGTGATCGATTGGTGTTGACGCGAGAGAGTTCCGGGGCCGTACTCCTCACGCATTTCGCTGGTACGCCCTTTTTCTTCCAAGTTTCGTTTGTCCTACACGAGCGTCCCGTATAAGGTCGTTTGACTTGGGAATCAGAAAGACGTACTTGGTGTTTGAATATAGATAGAATATTATGGTTTTTTTATATATAAATGTTTATATAAATTTTTTTCAACTTTGCTATGTTTTTAGTAATCCATAAAAAAGTTTCGTTGAATTGTTGTAGGATATTAAAGGATAGATTATGATGAAGATGCTAAAGGGTCGGGTAGTAACAATACAAAATGTAATAGTAAATAGGTAAGTTGGAATAAGATAAAGTAGATTGATTAATGTAATGAGCATGATGATAGTAACGAGTAAAAGAGTGGAAACTTAAATAACGAAATGTATAGACTGTAACTATTATGATACTAGGATGAGAATATAGATAGAAAAAAGTTTACTATTAGGTGTGGGCAGATAAGTGTGATTAAGACAATTTTTGTAAACCAAGTCCTCTTCTTGACAGTAGCTAAAGTAATAAATATAAATAATAATAAATATTTCTCATCACCAAGTTTCGTTAGCAAATTTCTAGTCAAATATGAACGGACCAGAAAATTTCGTTGAAGTTACCAGAATTCTATTCAAGTTAGCAAAATTTCTGGTAACATCAACCGGAATTTTCTGGTTTGTTCACATTTTAGAGAAATTAGTCAATTCGACAAAACTTTGTTCTCCGCACAAGAAGAGAAATGGTCCAGGACTGTTAGTAAGATCTATCTTGCTAAGGAATATTACGCTAGAAATACAATGTTTTAATAGCACACATATTTCGATTTCTAAAATATAACTACTACATGTGAGGTGAAAAGACAGTAAATTATTGCAGAATGTCGATATATCCCTCGATCGCAAAATTCTATAGTAACCTTTACTGTAAAATTCTCTCCGTGTGCTTCCTCTGCTGATGATGCTAATTTTACACGAAAATATCGCGTGTTCGATCAGCTGCTCGCGCGATCAACTCTTTTTTAATTCGAGGCCTTTTCATTAACGCCGGTGCACGCAACCCGCGGGTAACGTCGTGTTTAATTAGTTGTGCGTCAAAAAACAACGGCGGAGCAGAGAGAAATCGCGCCGCCGGCGCGTTCGAACGGAAAAAGGAGCAGCGTCGCTCCTCTATGCAAAACACAGTATCCCCCGTTTTTCTACGAACGCGTGTACTCGCACCATGGTCAGTTACACCTTCCCACCGTGTGTTCTCCGCACGCCGCATAACATTTCCGCACTTTACGCTCGCGGCCGATATCATCTCACTTCTTTCGCTCGCGCGAGTTCTTTGAAGTTCGCCTGCGCCCGTATCCCGGATTCCATGGAAACACGCAATTTAATTGCTCGATCGTAATTACAAAATTGCGATAGCTCGCTCGATCATCGCGTGTCGTTAATTCTGATCTCGCTTAACGTCGGGATGCGCGCGTGCTTATACGCGTACGAAATTCATTCGCGATGAACGTGGGAGAGTCGATGCAGGACGCGGAAATATCAAGGAAATGTCGCTCGGCAAGTGATACGGTCCAGCACTGGTCAGACATACGCGAAATTCAAGCTGCGCGGACTCGTATGAGAGACACCCGTTCGCGCTGTTATCCCGGATCCTTGTTAGGAGATATTCGACGAAGAGGCCGTCTTGGCCACCGAATTCTTGAGATTAATAAGACTGGAGAAGAAAAAGGATTCAGAATTTCAATTTCTGGAAATACATGAAGTATATCCCTAATTCCGAACTGTTGATAGATAACTGAGATATTCGACGAAGAGATCGACTTGATCATCGAATTTCCGAGATTAACAAGACTTGGAGGAGAATTTTGTTTCAATTTTTCAAAATGCAGAAAATATATCGATTATTCCGGATTGCATACATTGAGAAAAAACATGGAAATTTATTTGTGAGATTTAATAAATTAATTTTCATTTCTGCATAAACTTCAACAATTTCGAGTGTAAATTAACCTGTCAGATGCTGTCAATTAAAGTAAATATTTTATATGAAAAAAATTATTATTCATATGGAAAAAAAATCTTTCTATTCCTACAATCAAGTTTCTCATCTGGTCCTCAAAAAACAGGAAATTCAGTGACACTAACAGAGTGGTTTTTTCCGCGTGGAGATGAAACGATTACGGGCGCTGGTGCAATTTTTGATCTGTCGAGATTGATATGCAGTTAACACTCGGAATACTGAATTACAAGGTGCGACAAAGAACCGCGCCAGTTTCCCGCCAGTTCCCCGTTCGCGGCGTTTAAAAAACGTACGGTTCAAAGTTCAAGGCACTTTACGCCCTACTTCCTCCGCGGCTGCTACGTTCGAGCCGTAAAACGGCCTCTCCCCGAGGATAGGCACGAATTAGAATACCCTGGAATTCACAAAAGTCACACTCGAGCTGGCAAGAACCCGCGATGTTTCGACCTTTCTTTCGGCGCGTATCTTTCTCTCTTCGCGACGGTGCGTTTTAGTACGTTCTCGTGCGCACGAGGACGTCAACACTCACCGTATCGAGATGCTCTCATGGCACCTTCATAGAAATCATTTCCACGTATCATATTATCTTTCTAACTCGTTTCTCAGATATATAAGTTCCTCCTATTTCCTTGAGCTCTTCATCTAAAGACATTGGAGATTGAGAGGAGAGGATGTTGATCAGAAGCTAAAATTTAACGAATCGACTGATTCCGATCTTGGTTTGCTCTGTCGCGATTATTCAACTTCTAATCTTCAACTCGTAATCTCTAACACCTAGTCTGTTAGGGGCTTTATCGCTAACATCGCCTACGATTTTTCAATTCTAATGGCCGACGTATCCTGAAGCGTCTCAGGAAAACGCGGCTCACGATCTTTCTCCGCGAATCTCCGTTTTCCCGATGCAACAGGACGGCGCGTATCTCTCTGTCTGTTTGTCTATCTCTCTCTCTCTCCCTTCCGGTCACGAGGACATTAAAGGCTGATTTTCCGAGCGAGTCGTCAGGAGAGCGCGCGGCAACTTACACACTTTACGGCGCAAAACGGGAACGTTGTGAAAGCCCCGGCGCGGTGCGGTGGGTCTTCGGCCTCGTCTTCGTCCTCTCGACGCCGCCCCACGTCCCCTCGTTCCTCCACGGCGACGACGACGGCGACGCGGTGGCGGCGGCGGCGGCGGCGGCGGCGGCGACGGCGACGAAGAAGGCGGCGGTGACGGCCCTCCTCGCTAGGAAATAAGAAATTTTCTTGAGAGATGCGAGCCTCTCGGCGCGAGGGAGGAGGCCTAGCCAAGCGAACATAGTTAATTTAGATTGTATCGCGTGAGAAGCAGGAAATGACGAAATATCCTGAGTGCTGACTTATACACCGCCGCCGCCGCCGCCGCCTCGTGTGTGCCTGCCATCGTGCCTCCATCGCGCGCGCACTGCTCCTCGACCTCAGCCGCGGCTCTGCTACGGCTTCGACACGCAAGGATGATGCTCTGCTTCTTTTCCTTCTTTTTCTTGTTTTTGTTTGTCTCTGTTATGTATCCTATTTCGAGCCATGACGGCCCGGGTGTCGCAGCGTCCGCGAAACAAACTATATCACGGTTACGTGACGCTCCTGTCCACTCGACGTTTAACCGTGCAAGAGGAGCGCGGCGCGACAGGAGTGCGAGATTCGACGTGGGGCACCCACGTCGTCCTCAGAGGATGTTCCTTGAACTCATTGCGACATACGTCTCAGAAACGTCGAATGTCCCGACGATCTTTGACTCCGTGAGAAACTTGGCGCACGTCTCTTCTCGACGATAATTTCGCGAGCTGACTTATCCCCGCGATTTTGGTATCTTTGAAATTTTAAAACTATATTTTAAGCACGATACCCCACCGTTTCGGTGGAGTCTAGTTTAGATTCGCTTGGAGTCAGAGTTTAGATCAGTAGATTCCAGGTTCGAATCACGGGGCAAGATTTCGCGCTTTTAAGATAGCTGAGTTTTGCGAATTGCAAAATCGAGAATCGGTAATTATTATTCCATTACACTCTTTCAGACGTCGACACGTATGCGCCGTGAAGAATTGGGCATGGCTGTCAGACGGTCTTCCAGGTCGTACCCCGTGGAAATCTCGTCGGTGCACTAGAGGAAGTGACGCGAGAATAATTTGTCACACGTGATTGGAGACGGCGTATAATGAAGGTTCGAGTTCCGAGTACAACGCCATCGGCTGTGAGCGCCCGCCTATACGGCCGCCCGGCCACAAGCACAATATATATTTTTCTCTATGTTTATATATGTATATACATACATACATATAGGATTTCAGTTTGTACGTGTATCAAGCATACATTGATCCTTCAAAATATATATTGGAAAGATCAGATCGAAAGTAGGGCTAAAATTTCGATTCGGATAAATTAAATAAAAAAAGATTGACGTAGATTTCAAATTATCAAAATAGACGTTAAATTGAATGTTGAGGCCGGAAACGAGATCAAAATTTCACTCAGGTGACGTATTAGTTACACAAGACACTTCAAACGACAGACAAATCTATTTTCCGAAACTGCGACAAAATATTATCGATCTAAAAAATCGTCTCCGCGAAATCTCCCATACGCAGAAAGAAAATTAGGAAGTCCCTGAATAATTATTTTGCAATTTCAGAGGCGCTCAAATAATAGGAATCAAACAGGTCGTTTTCTCGCCTTCTTTCGTTCTTTCTTTTTCCACCTTTATACGGGCGGCGAATAATGTTAGTTTATGGTAATGTATTCGCGTGTGCAGAGGCGCGGATGCACGTACGATGATACTTCGCTGTCAGCAAGGTGTAACGAACGTCGATGCGCAAGGTCACTCCATACTTCGCTGTCACAAGGTGAATGAAGACGTTCGTCTATAAGACGTTATAAATAGATACGTGGGTACCGTGCTGAATTCCGCGCACGAAACCGGGTTTTCTCCGTCACACTCCCATGGAGCTTGGTCACCTGAGGAGTTACTATGCCCAATTAACCCTTTGAGAACCGTACGCTCGCCGGGCATTACCGCTTCCGACGTTGCAACAGTTTTTGCCGTACGATTTTAGCGAATCCGCCATCCGAATCGTGCGGAAGCAAAGAAGAGGAGGAAAAAAGAGAGAAAAACTGGTACATAAGAAGATCACGAGAAGTCGATGTTTGCTCTCTTTTGAGTATCAATACACTGAGAGAGAAAAATGGTTGATCCAACTGAAATTGTCGTTATTTTTGGCTCCCATCATTTTTTTTTATAGTAAAATAGCATATATAACATGCACATATGGTTATTATCACTAACATTATAATAGACTTTAATAGAAAAAAAAAAAAGATTTTCTCGACCACGATTTATAAGGTAAATGTACCAATGTCCGGACATGTTATTATCCAATCTCCGAACATTATTATTATTTGTATATTTGAATATGAATATTTCAACTTTTAACATACAATACATACATATTGGTATACATACATTTAATATTTATATTTAGTGTACGTTGAAAGATGAAATATTTAGAGAAATATTCAAAATAATAAGAGTGCCCGGAATTAGGTACATGTCCGGGCATTGGGACATTTACCTCAGCAATTATTTCTCTGTGTGTGATCATAGTTACAAGTAACAAACATTTTTCTCTCAGTGTAGAGATAATTATTCGTCGACGCGAAAATGACACGTACAATATTTCATCTGGTGTGTGTGAAAGTGCATAATAAGCCGTTCGATCCGACACACCAGTCGGCGATCGGGCGTGTTTTGATATCAACGTGCTTCGATCGACGACGACGACGACTGCTGCAGTCGCGTGCACGTTACGATCCCATTTCTCCGCGTGAGCTCTCAACTGGAGAGTGAAGTCGGGAGCGACTCTTTAATCTCTCACCTGTGACCCAGACGGTTCGCGATACGCGTCCGCGGTATGACGAACGGTTCGATGGGAGCGTGCACGGAAAGGGGAACGACGAGCTTTCGACGATACGAGAATCCTTCTAACCGTGTAGGATGTACCTCCCCGCGTATAATTCTCAACACGAGAGAAGAAAATTACTGAGAAAATAGTGTGCTTTTCCAGGTTCTTGCGAGTCGTACTTAACGAATGAACAAACGGAAAAGATCCAAGATGAAATGTTTGCTTTTGGGAAAACGAAGGAGGGAGGGAGGGAGAACGTTGTAACAGTAAAAGAGTGAAAAATTCATTGGCTAGAATAAATCGAATAAGACAATATCGCGAATTTCATGCGAGTGTCATGCATGACGAACGAAAAAAAATTTATAATAAATTATTCGCTTTTTTGAAACGTGGAATCCTAGGAAAACGAAGGAGATTGGAGGACGACCTAGCTGTGAAAGAACGGAAAATCCATCAGCCAGAATGAGCTGACTAAGAAAATGGCGTGATTTTCTAGAGGGAAAAAGTATCGCAAGTCTGTGTTACGCTTGATGAACAATAAACGAAAAAGTCTCAGAATAAAATGTTCGTTTTAAAAATATTGATCTCTGGGAAAACGAAAGACGAGATCGGTGGACGATGTAGCTGTGAGAAAACGGAAAAAATCGACTAAGAAAATGGCGTGATTTTCCTGCGAGGAAAATCACTTGATGAACGAATAAACAAAAAATCAAGAATAAAATGTTCACTTTTAGAACACCGAATTCTAGGAAAATGAGAAAAGGAGATCTGAAAACGACGTAGCGAAAAAAGGAATGGAAAATCCATCGAGTTGATTAAAAGAATTATATGATTTTCCTGCCGAGAAAATCAACTTGATGAACGAACAAACCGAAACGAAAAACCCAGGATAAGATGTTCGCTTTTAAAACATCGAATTCTGGGAAGACGAAGGAGATACGGGGACTACGTAGCGGTGAAAGAACGGAAAACTCATTGGCCGGGATGAGCGCTACCGTACGCGTCGATAATATTCCAGAGGCTCATTAGCGATCCAGGAACGTCTATCTCTCCCCCGCCTCGGAGTAATTATCTGTTACAACGTATAGCCTCGTAGAGGTAGGTACGGCGTATAACAGCAGATCAGCGCAACGATTAAGCTCAAAAATAGTTCATGGGAACCCCGGTAAGCTAATCTCCATCGCATTAGTGTTGTTCCATACGTATAAAATGCCTTTCCGAGGAGGAAGCAGCTGCACGCACCTTTACCGCTCGCGGGGTCATCACTTTCGAAACACCACGAACACCTCCTCGCGCCTCCACAAAGCGCGTCCTCGCGCAAGGAGGTGCCGCGAAATCTGTTCTGTCTGGAAATCACTCTCGTCTCTCTCGGCTTATGTCGGACTGCTTGATCGTCGCGCGCTCGCGATTCCAGCCCGAATTCATCCGCGTCGCTTGATAAGCCGGACGCGGTTCTTCCCGACGACGACGTTAATTGTCGCAGAGTGTTCTCGCCTTGACATCATGAAACCTCGCTTCCTGGATGTCGTGATGTAAAGGCGAATGTTCGAATACGGTCCTGGGGCGTGTACAGACGAAATCTAGCGCGACTGAGAATACTCATCGAATACATCAAAAGTTGTAATGACATTATTACTGAAAAACATTGCCTTCTTAAGATATAAAGCGATTTAAACATTTTTTTTTCACCGCGCTACCTTCAGCTGTGAAGATTATAAAACTGCGAAATATTTGTTCTTATGTGGCCTTATGTTAAACTTTGAATTCTTGAAACCTTGAATAACAGAGTAGGAGCTAAGTTAGCAAAGTAAATTTAATTCTAATATTTACTCCTACTTTGATTCTGATGATGCCCGAAATTTCCCTTTTCACTTTCTTTAACGTTAAAATAGATTGTATTATTCAGAATATTAAAATAGGTATTGAATAGGATAGTAAAGCTGAAAGAATCAAATTTCGACTCGGGATCGATTATTTTCCTCATATTTGATTGGTCTTAGAAAAATTGGTTGGATCAATTTTTTACGGCTTGAGACTTAAAACTTACATCTTATAGCTTAAGTTCTTATTGTAGACACGAATAGTGCAATAGAGACTTTTATTGGGCATTAGTATACCCACAAGATGCATCAGGTTTCGACCGTATACGCCCCATAAGGATTCGGGCATTCTCCTTTCTGTCTGTCTCTTTTCTCGAACGTTGCTCTACGAATTAATGCGACGCTCGGCTCGCTACCGTACGATAATCGAGATCGCGTGCACGGAATCGTGCGGGTCGTTCGGTGTCCCTCGAAATCTACGAGCACTCCTGGTGAGACAGGTCTCGGGTCCACCTCGCAGCCTCGGAAAAATGACGGGTTCGCCATAGGCAATCTACCCCGGGGTACACGTCGGCGCATGCATACAGGGTGTACCGTCGCGAGTTCGGCGAACTTTGTTCGCGGATCGAGACGATTTCGAAGACAATTCGATCAAACGCTACTCAATTTTCCCTGATTTCCTTAAATCCCTTAATTCTCAACGTTAAATTTCTCTGAATTTCTCAGTGGTCTTTAAGAGCCTTGATCTCAAGTAACATTCGAGATGCGAGTTTTGAATCGCGATGAGGAAGAAGCGGACAGCGCTCGTTCTCGATCGTCTGTGACTGAAAATCGATCGTGTCTTTGAGAGCTGTCTCCGCGGCGAGGGAATCGACCCGAGGAAATCACGAGAGTGAGTTTGGTCGACTGCGCTGCGGTACACCCTGTATAAGCTAGCTGCCGTGAGTCGTACCTCTACGGTACCTACCACCCGCAACCGACAACAGGCCACAAGCCGGGGCAGAGTCTTAGGCCAGGCCAGGCCGAGCAAGAGTCGTGTAAGAAGGGGTTAAGAAACTCTCGAACTGAAGTGCCTACACCGGAAGCAGGGGCCTTGCTTTCTGGGCTAATAACCGTACCCACATCGACACGCGGGATCTGCGTGCGCGCGTACACGCTTAGAGGTAAGAGAGAGGGAGAGAGAAAGAGAGAGAGAGGCAGAAAGAGAGAGAAAGAAAAAAAGAGCGTGAGAGGGTTGGAGGAGGAGAAGGAGAAGGAGGAGGAGGAGGAGAAAAGGGGGAGGGGGCGGAGAGGGGTCGGAAGCGAGGGGAGAGAGGTGTAATATAGCGCGGCGGGGCCTTTATGCGTGCGCGCACACACATACACAACGGCCCGATGACGCACACAGGTGCGCGGGTGCCCCTTATCAGCATGCAAAGCTAGATTTTATGTGCGATCGAATGGCAGCCAAGCCGCAGGATTCGTATACGTAAATCGCAATCGAGTTACTTGCACGCGAGAGCCGAGCCGCCCGGGAAACTCGCAATCGGCGGGAAAGCTGTCGTCGCTGTTGTTTAAGCTCGCGATCAGAAAGTCAACGAGCTTTACTCTCAGACGGTATTCGTTCCGAGGAGCCTTCGAGAAACGGGAGGTGCTTCATTATCTGAATGCGCGTTGATTATCGTGACGATTAACAGTCACGCTCGTAGCGAGCGCGGCGTTGAACGATCGTAATTATAATTATCGCGCGTTACAATTGCGATCGTCGGTTTCACCGCATTGACGCGCGCTTTGCAACTTCATTCCCTATGCTACCATAATTATAAAATATGATTTCACGTTGTAGCAGCGCGCGCGTAATTTTATGAAATGATGCAGCTCATAAAAGTGGAGCTTCTCACCGCTCCGCGAAGCGGTGAGATTGATTATCGCGCTAACAGTACGGCGAATGGGTCTCGTAAGCAGATAAATCTGCAATTAAATACGAAATTAACCTGAATACGAAGCACACGCACGATTAGGCGTCTCGGGGGCGAAGTAACGTTACTGGATAACTGACGGAGAGCCCGCGAGAGAGGCGACATCCGCCTTGAGCGTTTCGAACGAAGAAAATCGGAGCGTTCGACTTCGCGCAACGATCAGTGGCTTCGTTCAGCCAGCACAACGGTTGAGTGAGCGCTCACTGTCACTGGGATATTCTTTTGGATTCATCGTGCATCTAAAAGTGTACCTCGCGCAATCAGGGGCAATAATCACTCAACGATTGCACAACCATTGCGGTTTCCGCACGCGCCCAATCTCAGGACGATGCTTAAACGAACGTTTCGTCGTGCAAATGACAAATGCACCGCAAATCCAAACGTATTATTTCGGCTGAATCTCTCTTTGCACGTTTCTTACCGTTTTGAGTCGCATTATTTAACACACTGACAAAAAAATACTTGAAAATTTGTGAGATATAAAGTTTATCTTACAGAAATAAACTTTATATCCCACAAATAGATTTTCAAGTATTTTTCCTCAGTGCACGTTTAAACATATTGAATGTTAAATGACGTAACCTAAAACAGTAAGAAATATGTAAAAGAAGTGCAAATTACGCGCCTGAGCGTTTAAAAATAACACTTAGATATATATACACAAATAAACTTTATATATCCCATAAATAAATTTTCAAGTATTTTTTTTTCAATAATTCCATATTCTAGGTGGAACATTCTTTTCTTTCTTACCAAAAGAGTATTCCTTTTCTAATGAAATGAACTTTAGTCGGAAGTTTACTAAATATTATTCGAACTTTTTTCTTCTGGGATCAATATATTTACACTCATGAGGCTCATTTTATGAAGATGAATATATCAAGAAGAATATGTTATTTTATATATCATGTAAAGTCAGAATCCACTTTAAGCTCGAGTGAAACATTCATCATTTGCGATTTCGAGCAGCAATGTCTTCACTGTCGAGTGAAAACACTAAAACCCATATTCTGAATCTTTTTTTCTCGATAAAAGTGCCTTGAATAAAGCTTCTCAGCCAATCAAGTGGCTGCTAAGCCTCTTTTAGAAGCACTTTTATAGGTAAAAGAGAATTCAGAATATGGGCCTAACACTTTTAGTGAGACTGCACTACGAGAAATTTGGTGAATACGATACGAAATCTTAATTACAGGTTTTGCGAAGGTGTAATTCTGCCCTACCGACTGAACAGCAGCGATTTTCAGCGAGCGTAATTCTATCCCAGCAGCTGTCAATGCGTCAATAGATGTGAATTAACATAACACCTGATAAAACGCGCGACACCTGAATCTCGCGTGGCGAAATCTCGCGACGAAATTTCCATCGGCCGGGGCGAGATACAGTCGTCGAAGATAAGACGAGATTAAACGGTAGCACGGTCGTTGGTCCAGCGGAACGACGTACGCGCCGGCGTAACGCCGGCTCTTATTGCGAGAACGGAGAACGCGAAACCCTTATCGCGCGCGAAACGGTACGCTATCCCGTTTTCTGCTTCCTCCGGTCTCACGCGACGAATCGCGGGCACCTATGTGTGCGTCACGCGTGTATGTGTGTGCTTGTACGTGGGATTAGAAGGTTTCGGCCGAGAGACGTGTCCCTATCCTTTTTTAATTCCCTTCTCTTTCGGCTTCCCTCCCGTTTCTCGCGAACTCTCCTACTTTCCGCGCGTCTCTTTCTCTCTCTCTCTCCCTCTCGTCCATCATCCCCTTCCTCCGCGCGTCTTTCCCTCCTACGGTCGCTTGACACATTCGCGCGGAAAAAATGCAGCGAGGCTCTCCCGAGGCCTTCGCCGCCGTATATATAGGAAGGGAGCGGATGTCTGGTGTGTAAGGAACCGCTAAAATGGTGTTCGTTCTTATCCGAAGATCTAGAGCGGCGATGCGAAGAGAGGCACGCGGAGGGCTATACGTAAGGTAAAAGGGGACTCATGACTGGTTGGTTGGTTGGTTGGTCGGTCGGTCGGTTGGTTGGTTGCTTGCTTGGTTGGTTGGTTGGTTGGTTGGTTGGTGGCTTGCTTGCTTGCTTGCTTACCTGGTGGCTGGTCGTCTGGGCTGGTTAGTGCCGTTACCAGAAAGAGGCCACCTAGGTTCGCAACGAGTGCTGAGTTATGCCTCGAACTTTCTTTATAATGAGACACCGGCTATGAAATGACAAACGTAATTAAAGCGAGCAGCCAGCCACCGGAGGTCAGGGATCCCCGAGGTTTTCACAATGGGAAATGCGTACCCGCTCTACTATCTCCCTTCCTTCCTTCCTCTCACTCACTCACTCACTCACTCACACATACTCTCTCGCCCTCCTCCCCCTTCTCTCTCTCTCTTCCTTCCTTTCCTTCTCTCGTCGTCTGTCAGCCTTCTACGCAACGTCTTCATTTACACCGCGTAGACGTGACTTCGTATTTGTCCTTCGTCAGTCGAGTCTATGCAGATACTTTCATCCGGAATAAAGACCACTTCTTCATTCGTCCGAACTAGAGTCACTCTAAACAGAGTTTGGCCAATAAGGGAGAAACTTTTGATTGGTCCGCTATGTTTCGTCAAATCCCACACAATATCCAATCACAGTACGCCTATGGTAGTAACTTAGGTTATAGGTTAGACAAAGAGAGTGATTGAAAATATGTTTCTCTTTCTCGCAGGATTTTGACGAAACCACGCGTAGTGGCCAAACTCTGCTTAAAATGACTTTAGTCCGAACGAGATTGATGTAAAGTTGCGTGATTTCGCTGATCGACACCGGCATACAATACTGGTATAAGAGAGAGAGAGGGAGAAGAGATGGGGAGGAGGGGAGAGAAAGAGAAGGAAATGAAAGAGCGTAAATATACGAAGGATTCGACACCGACTTGAACTTATGTGGGACTTTTTCGAACAATCACGAATTCAACCTTGCCCCGTTTTACGCCTCCCCGTGACACAACAATGGCAACGCAATGGTACAACACATTTCACTTTTTCGCAACCCGCGCGAGGGGGGCCTAAAAGTATTGCGCGATTTCCTTACCCGCGAGAGAATTTACTTCGTACACACAATGTAGATTGGAATTGGCCGTGTACCGTAAAAGACTAATTATCATCTTTCGAAACCGGCGCTCGTCTCGCGCCACGAATCGACTTCTATTCATAGTCGCGAAGGGCGATTTAGCGAACACGCGTAAACACTGAAACGAGCTGCTTCAAGAAGCCTTTCTCTCTCTTTCTCTCTCCTTTAGCTTCGATAATATCAGATAAAATAAGATAGAATTATTCCGTCGGCTTGCGCATAAGCAAAAGTGAAGTGAATTTTGATGCTTTGCGCGGCACGCATACCTCTAGCAGAGCTAAACTATCGGTAAGTCAGTCGATAAAAGAAGTGATTTTCTGGAAAGTTGGAAACAATGAATCGAGACGAGTGAAATTTTATCTTCATCACCGTAACTAAAATATGTAGAAGAATAAGAAATTTGTGTGCCTATCGCAACAGTTGATTACTCTCGCCTGTGTTGAGAGTATAAGTCGAAGGAATTCGTTAGAGGCACGTATGCGTCCATAGTCGACGCCGATGACATTTGCCGGACGCGTATACACGTCTGTAGCATTCAGAAGGTTACCGAGGACACTTGCTTTCAATACGGTTTGAACACTTTCCTCGGTGCAGTTCGGAACGCAGCCGATGTTCAACATCGAGTTTATTTTTGAGTAATTCTCAGAAATTAAATTCTCTCATTCTCTTCGACATCTGTTACGTTCTAAACTGCAACGAAGTGTAAAAGTACAAATTATATTGAAAGCAAATATACGTACGGCGTCATGCACGCCAATGCTGAGTATTAATCGATTAAAATTTTGACTAAAATAATCGGCAAATTAATAATCAAAGCAAATTAAAATCGTCATATATAATTTAATAAAAAATTTATAAAACTAGTTGTAGTTATATATAGGTCAATTTATAAAATTAACTATTAATTAATGTATAATCAAATAGAATCAAAATTCCATTAATAATATTATTAAATGATTACGTTACTCGCAATTTTATACATGAAAATTAATTTGGATTGTTGATTTGCCAATTATTTCAGTCAACCAACATCTTAATCGATTAATGCCCAACACTGCTACACGCCTGTCTGTTGCGACTAGAGTTACACTGAGAGAAAAAATATCTGGAGAAAATATCTGAGTACTAATATGTTTACATCTAGATCTAAGTCCTTTTGTTTAAGTAGAATAAACAGATGTTATCAAGAAAAGTCGCAGTGGTATTAGGAAAATATATATTTTCTCGCTTGAAAGAAATTTCTCCTCAATGTAAAAATATGTATATATTAGTACAAGTAAACATATGCTATTAATACCCATCGAATAAACATATCTTTTAGACATTTCTTCTCTCAACGTGCACACATACGATTCTCGACTTTATGTTTATGAGTGTGAGGTCGACTATCGTACGAATGAGCCTAGTTGTGACAACTAGACACGTGTGACGCCAAATGTGCACTTTTGTAATTCCAAAAAATCAGCTTAAACGCCCCTACGACGCAGCTCCTAGCGCACTTCGGATTATCCCGGAGTGGCACGAGTGCGACGCGAACGTATTTCAGACGGTTTTTGTATCATCCGGCGATCGCGGCGCGGCATGCCGCGATGCATCGGCCTGACGGCCGGCCGGCAGATAAGATAGTCGGGGTATCGGAAGTCGTGTCGCGGTATTGCACGCGCGCGCGCCAAGAGAAACGCGCGAATCGCGCGGGCGAGCGAAATGCCGAAGCTTATTTATCGATACCCGCGTCTCTTGCGTGCGGAACGTCGCGATGGCGCGGACGGCGAATACTTTTCTGTGATTCCGCCGCGATCGCTGGCTGCGAATGTGTGTGCGTGAGAGAAAGAGAGGGAGGGAAGGAGAGAGACCGCGTTACATTCCTGCCGCGATCCTGCACCCGGAATCCCCGGGACGTCGCTGTTTCTCGCAACGGCAGCAACTCGCACCCATCGCGGCTTATTCACGCGCGCCGCGGGGGCTCGCATAAAACTGCTCCCGAGTTCGGTGGGGTCACGGGGATCACGTTAGCCGCCCGCGCCCCGCACGATAAAGATCTCGCGTGAATGATTGCCGATGATATTTCACTTAGGGATCGTCAAAGTCCGCAGGAGCGCGCGAGCAAGCCTCGCGATACCGCGCTATTGGGAATTCTGCCCGGGAAACCGTCCGCGGCGAAATGTCGCGCGTTTCTCTCCTCCCCTCCTCCCTCTCCTAGTCAACCGATTGATGCGTCTTACCTTTCACGATGACCATCATGCAGCTTCGTCTCACAGGCGACGTCTGACGCGATGGGGTGCTAGGTTGGCACGGAGGAAGTCTCTCGAAACTCTCTCTCTCTCTTTCTTTCTCTCCTTTTCCGACGGTGTCAACGCATCTGAAACATCGAAAAGGTGAGCCGAGAATATGATGTCACGAATTGAGCTCTCCACACACACACACACGCATACACACGTATATGTTAAAGCACCCAAAAGATGACGTGTCTCTTTTAGGCGTCTTTTGGACGTCTTTGGGACATGCGTTTTGTGCGTGGAGTTGTCTGCTGTACTGAGACATTGATTGACTAATGAAATTAGTCGCGGAAATGCCTGGCAATTTCCTTATATTTTTGGCGCGCAATATACTAGCGGCGGCGACTACGTTCAATCTTAGCGCGATTAATTCTGACTACTTATCACGCGTCGCTCCTTCTGCCGTACGAGTCGATTCGACAATGTATTTAATGTGAGAGAGTAAGAGTAAAGAGTGAAGAACACAAACCAGCGGACAAAAGTCCCGGCGAACCGTTTACCGAAGCTGCATGCGTGTTCCGCGTCGCCATTACAAGCACGACTTCTCGAATCACCGCGAAAGTTCGTACCGTGGTTTCGGTGGCGCCACCTGTTGTAAATTACCCGCAGGTTCAGAGCGAGCGATTGAATTACGCGCCATTATGAAAAACGCGCCATTGCGAGCACGGCGAACTATGACGCGAACTTGCGACGATTCATTGGATCGCCCGCTCGTTTCCGCCGTTTACCGCAACCAGAGTCGACTGAAGCAGGCAACGGCTGCCTGCTGCTCGTTGTAGTTCAATTAATTGAACGCAGCGCGGTCCGATAAAAACGACACATACCGGCTATGAACTCACCGGCGACGGCGTCGATAACGGCCGATTTCGCTGCTTGCCTCTCCTGTCGTCATCGTGCTTACATCGGCATGTATACCTTCTTCGCGTTCTTTAGTATTCGTCGCGACAATGTACAACACCGCGATGTCGTAGCGTCCTGAGTGCGAGGGTAAACACGTCGCGATTTCACCTCGGCCGAGCACGAACTGCGTACGTCCGTTAATGACTGACAACGACGTGCGCGCGCACGCAACTACCGATGGGGGCGACACTTTGCTATCCTAACGTCGTGAAGTTATTGTTTACATGAGATGTTCTTCCGGAACATTCGAGATTATTCGTGAATGATCGATCTTATATTTAAGATTGCTTAAGCTCATCTTCAGGTACTCCATAGCTAATGAAATGACCCGTACATTATCTGAAGATAAACGTGAGACTTTCTTAAATATAAGATATGACTATAAATACCAGCCAATGTTTAGAAGAACTTAGGCGGTACAGATATCTAAAATACATCTTAGAGATATAATAAACGCGTCTATAAAACGAGTAGGATGTTTTTCAATATATCTAATGGGCTTCTACAAAATAATTTATTATAAGCCACAAGCAAATTGACCAATCACATTATTTTAAAAAATAATCGACTGGTTGGTCGATTTGCCTATGGTTTATGATGAAACGATGTCGATTTGACGGTTTCAACATCGATTCGACATCATTTCGGTGTCGATCGACAAGTAATTTCTCGTTGAAAATACACGGAAAAAACGTAAAAACGTAAAAGGATTAAGCAGTAAAGAATTAAACAATAAGTAAATTAAGTCTACAATAGGTATAAGCCTTAAGCCGTAAAAAATTAACTAATCACAATCAAATACGAGGAGAATAATCGAGTGTGATTAATCAATTTCTTACTACTTAAGGCTTACTACATCTAAGAAATTATGTGATTAGATCCATATCCTGAACTTTCTTTTATCGCTAAAAGCGCCCCTGAAAATGGCTTATAAGTCTTCTGATTAGTAAGATAGAGTTCATATGAAAAGATTCACGACTGGTGGCCGAAGGCCAAAACGACGAAAACGACGAGCGAGAATCGCGTCTACGTGCATATTAATGATCTAATCAATGACACAATCGAGCGCGAAGCACGTCTCGTTCGAACTTTGCTCGTCGCTCTTCCTGCTCGTCGTCGCGTCTCGCGACAGGCCGGCCATTAATAATTCTTACCTGTAGGGCTCTTAGCACATCGCGGGATATTCTCCCCTCGGCGCGCTAGTCGTTTCTACAGATACGTTAAAATCGCGGCTTCTGTGTGCGTAATGCGGTGGACGCGCCTCTCGGTCGGTCGTTGGTTGTCCGACCGACTCTTGACTCGATTTCGCGACCGCAAACTCGGGAAGATATATCTCTCCCTGTGCGAGAGCGCCTCTCTTCTCTCGCTCCGTTCCGACGAAGGGACTCTCTCCATCTCGCTCTCCTTTACCGCGAGACGCTGCCTCGGATTCTCTCTCCTCCTCCTCCTCATCTCTCTCTCTCTCCCTCTCTCTCTCATTCTCCCTTTCTCTCCCTCTTTATCCATCCATGGGGGCCACGGGGCCCCGCCAATGGGACAGGGGGATAGCAGACCCCGTCGCAGAGACAACATAAAGATTTAAGACTGAGAGATGCGCCAATAAACATGCTGCTGCGCCCCGGCTGCAGTCAGCTCGCGCTCTTCTCCGCGCTGCGTTCACCGCTGCTGTTCCGTTTCATTCGGTTTCCGCTCCGTTCTGTTCTGCTCTGCTCTGTTCGATTCTGTTCTGTTCGTAGCCACCGCATATGCGCGTCGCTCGCTCGCGCGAGCGCGAGCGCATACAGGGTGTCTCATCTTTAACGATTTTACTGTTTCTTGAATTTGGAGAAGATTCTTTTTCTTTTCTTAAAACGCTAAAGTCTGTTGCTTTAACCTCTCTTTCTCTCTTATATATTATAATAATCTGGTAATTGACCAGAAAGAAGGATCAACCAATCAGAAGCCGATAGAAAAGCGCTAATAGAAAAGGATATGTTGTCACTCGGATATGTTTCTCGAACTCAATTCGCGAGAGGTCTTTCCTGACGCGTTAAGACAGATTTATTGTAGATCACTCGATCGTTATCAGATACTAATGAACGATCCGTCTCGTTTTCCAACATGAACTGTAATCCAGGGAAGGTGGCCTCTCCGGATAACGAGAAACGGGTACACCTGCTGCTGCTCGGCGTTCCCGGCGAACGCGCTTTCGTGCACACGGCGGAAATAAAAGCTTTCAATGCGAAAGGACGGTCGTATACCGCGAAAGTAGTAGATCGGGACGTTGGTCGAGCAAAGCGACAAGGGACTTGAGCTGGGCCCACTGTCGGTGCTGCTGACTTCTCTCTCTCTCTCTGTCTTCCTCTTTCTTTCCCTCTACGCTCCTCGACTTATTTATTCCTTTCTCCATCGCTGGCTCCCTTTCTTCCTCGACTTCTTCTTCATTTCTGTCTTTTTGTCCGTTTTCTGCTTCCGCAAACGACAGCCGCTTATTTATACCCCGTCTTTGCATCGCGCGCGGAATCGAGCGAGGGTGCTTTTGCGTTCGCTCGCTGCTGCCGCCCGCGAGTGTTGTTACTGTTTACTCTCTTTTCGCTTATATTAACTTTGTATCTCTAATGTGTCGTGCTTGTAACTCCTGTATTGTAAAATGCGCTTCGGAAGGAAAGATCGCGCGGCATTTTTTGAAATTTCGGGGCGCGAGATCTGTCGTCATTCTAGCTTTTACTTTCGCTAGAAAGATTCTCCGGTTAATATCATGAAGAATACGCGACAACTTCCAGGTGAATTTCAGCTCTGTCGTCTCGCTCTGTGAACGATCTTCTTCTCAAATTATTAGATGACCGAGGTCGTGGGAGACATAGTACCGGGAATATACACACGCACGATATACATGCGCGAGTACATCGCGGTGCGTATGCTCGCGACAAAAGAGAGAGAGAGGAGGGCCGAACAAATAAATGCTGAAAAGAGGAACAAAACCGACATTATGTGGCATTAACATACAAAGTATGTCAGATCCGCGATCCGCAGGCATAACATAGTATCGCGCGGCGTACGCTCGCATACCCCGTCTGCTTTTCGCTTCTCCTCGTCCTCGTCGTCGGCGGTGGCGGCTGTGAGAGCAAAAGGGAAGGATACGCCGCTCTCTTTCTCTCTCTCTTTCACGTGTGCATGCGTGCGTGCCCGAAAACGAGAGTAAGAGAGAAGGAAGGCGAACAGGTGGAAGGAAGGAAGAGAGAAAGGAAGGAAGGAAGCAAGGAAGAAGTCGCCATTCAACGTGTGAGGGAGAGAGAAAGAGAAAAGTGCATGAAAGAGGGTGGAATGATGAACGTGCTATGGTGTACGGCGAAGTGCGACGAGTACGAGGGAGAGAGAGCAAGGAAAAAAGGAACGCGGAGATAGGCAGTGATGGATTTCTAAGTAGTAGCCGCGCGACTAAAGGGTGCACGCTTCAAGCTGTCGCGCTCAACTTCACCCACTGATCATAAACATACATAACACATCTTGTATGTACAAGTACGCAGGTTTTGCACTCAATCTTTAATTATAACAATTTTCACAGGTTTACGTCGTTTTACATTCGCTGAATCCGCCACTGGCGGGAAGGGGAGAAAAGGAGAGCGAGAGGCGACGCGTTTACGCGATTCTCCAGTCGTCCGAAGGTCCCCCCCATCTCCCATCGTTTCGTTGTCTCTCCCCCGATATGTACGTGTCTGTTTGTGTGTGTGTGTGTGTGTATGTGCGCCACGCGGTGCGGCTAACGCAAAAGGGCTGCCTGGAGCGGGAGGAGAGAACGCTGGAGTAGCAGAACGCGCGGGAAAGGGAAAGATCCGAGAAGGCAGCAGCCAGCGCAGCAGTAAGGCGAAGACAAAAGGAAAAAACGAAGCGCATATATCAGAGCCGGCCTACGACGCCGACGACGACGACGGCGACGCCGAGGACACACACACGCGCACGCAAAACGAAGGATTCTCCTACGGTGTCACCGCCGCCCTACAGGGCTCCCGATCGGCTACCGCTAGCAAGGGCCACGAACCACCTCAGAAGGACCAAACAGCAAAATTGACTCTTTCACTCGCATTATGTTCCATATTATCTGCTTTTAGAATAAAATTAGTATACATATTTGATGAGTTTCCATAAGTATAATTAAATATTCCAAAATGAAACATTTAAAAGTTCACACACAGCTAAAGATTTGACTTTAATTATTGATATAAGTTAAATATTTTACTCAAATATAGCACACTAAGAAAATACTGTTTATATACTACACACAGATCAAGTAGAAACTGATAAGACTAAGAGTCTTGTAAATATTTAATTACTTATAAAAACTCCTAATATGTACACAGAATATAAAAAAAAAGTGAAGAATAAATAAAATTATAAAGGAGTATCAAAAGTGTAGTTAAAAGTTGATCCTAAATACAAACAGTTATAAAATATAATAATATAACTTAGAACAGAATGATTTTTGTTTCTCTAAATTTAAACGTTTTCAAGATCACGCGGTCAAGTAGATAAGTTACTTTGAGGACGTTCTGTTTCTGATGCTGCCAATCGTAACGATCGCTCGTACCCAACGCTACCCGATCCCTTTTCGCATCGCTTTTGCGGCTTCACGTTTACCTCTATGCGTTACTGCCCACTAACGAAAATTTACACGCGCGTCTCGAATTGTATTTTACGATACGTTTGGAAAACGTATGTTAAATGTAAGATGTTGCGCTTTACAGAGTATAACTAGATTGTTAGTTTCTCGTGAAATTCGGTGAAATGATTGTAAGTTGTGCTATAAACTGTTAGATACTTGTAACTGAGAATATGCAATTTATTTCTCAAGCAGTTTACAGACACTAATTTATGAAAAATGCTACTTGATGTATGTACTGAAAATATCTTGTCGTTTAGTGTTATCTATGGGCTTGCTATAAAATTTTATAAATTCCAATAACAAAAAAAAAAAACAAATGAGATTCGTAACGTTGTAACATTGCAAAGTATATATATATATATATATATATATATATATATGTATATACTATATATATACTTATATATATACTATATATATTATATATATTATATATATTACATATATATATTATATATATTATATATATTACATATATATATATATATATATATATATATATATATATATATATATATATTATATATATATATATTATATACTACATATATATATAGTATATATATCTAGAAAGATATATATATATATTATATATACTACATATATATATAGTATATATATCTAGAAATATATATATATATATAGTAAAATATATGTGTTCAAAGTACTAATAATAAAAAAGAAAAGACTATGTTTCTTTGCGCGCGCAAGTGTTCCTAAATGCACAATAATTAATGCAAGATACTTATGGAAGAGTGTCCTATGTTACTGTATATATGTATACATTTAAACCCTCACCAATAAACAGAAATAATCTTTAGTGACTACTAGCATCAAGGTTCAGTATTTAAGTTATTAACAAACAGTAAGTATCCTTTTGATGATAAGATACCACGGCACTTAAGATGAATCTGATATCTAGTCAACCAGTGTAAACGAGCAGTGTTACCAAAAATCTCCTCCAATACTTCTTGAGGTAGTATTTCTGTATAAAGGGAAGAATAAAGTAGTAGATATATTTAAAAAATAACTGGTTTTCATTTTGAAGATACTTACGACATGGGTCGCTGTGTGTCAATAATTGAATATCGTTTTCCTTGGTGAATGTCTGTAAAGCTGGCGGAACAACGCAACATGTGGCTAAATTAATTTGGACAATGTTTGGCTTTATCTGGAAAATAGATAAATATAATCTTGAGGTATGTTTGAAAATGAGTTATAAATATCATTTTATCAGATAATCTATTCTCACATTGGCCCATTGAAACAGTTCGATGAACGTATTTGTATTAATGTCACTCAAACCAACACTGGATAGCTTGTTACTTTTCACATATTCTTCTACCACAGACCATATTCGTTTCAATGATGATAATGTGTCTTCTGGTTCTTCAGTACCTTTGTAAGCTATTACTAAAGCTTCTATAGTATCTGTATTGAGTGTCTTAAATGCTACAACAGAATATAACATTAGAGATGCTTAAGAGGTTCTTTTGTTCTAAGGTTCTAAGTATTCTTTTAAGTTGAATTGCTTGAACTGGTACAGACTGGTACAATAAGTTAGAATGGAACAAAAGTACTTGTCTCACTTTAGACAATTCAGTTGAAAAGAACAGACATAACTATATTACAGCAATTAACATACTTTGGTCCAATGCCTGCTTCAGTGAATCCTCATCAGGTGAAGAGATAAACACCTTTATGGCGATTTTCAAGTCTTTCCTATCAACATCCTGTAAACCTATGTCCTCCTTTCCATTGATCTGCACAATTGTAATTAATAAAAATTCCTCGAATACACAAATATTCCAAAATATACAAATCAATATACGTACAATCGTCGTACCATCTCCCTTGCCTTGCTTGTCATTTAGGATAATTTTCAGTGCTTCGATTAACTGAAATAAATCGACGAGGTATATCAATCTCAACGGAGAAACAGGTTTGAAAAAAACGTGTCACGAACAAAACGACATAACCTCAACGATGACAATCGATTGGCCGCACGGTCACGATGACAGTTACGCTACTAATTGTTTTGCGCCGCGATAAGAACGTAATATTATGCAATATGCAATGACCAACCTCATCAGTAGAATTTTGGCTTGCCTTCTTCTTCGCCTCGCTAAGGGAGAGTATGTTCCCGGTGTTGACTAGCAAAACGTTTGAGACCATGCTTAACAGATAATAACGATATCTTTCGCAGCGTGATCGCCTTTTGACGTTTGCGTTCAGTAGTTGAGATATTTATACTATCGTGGCAAAAAGTGACGTGCACGAACGTGACTCTCCTGTTTAGTCGCAGGAAACAAATACCTAAAACTACTCTGCAACGAAGAGAAAATTCTCGAACAATTTATCACGGCTAATTGTAAACGCGCGGTGCGTGATTAGACTTCACGTTCAAGTATACCTTTTACGGATTACATCGACTTATATCATACTGTAGATTCTAGATAAATCACATGAGTGATCATTTCCGTCGCTGACGAGTGCAAATTCGACACGGATTTCCGCAAACGTGTCAGCGCAACGAATTTTGTTAAGAATATTTGGTAACAAGTATCTATCGTCCTAATGAAATCTATCGTTGTGTTGAATTTCATGCCTGTTCCCAAATTGCAGTTTAACAATATTAAAATCGATACCGCAAATATCTAACAGTTATACGTGACGCGTTAGCAATAATTTTTTTCAACCAACTTTTTTTTAAATATTGTGGTATCTATTTCTAAATAGAAAGCGAAAATAAGCAAGAGAACAATCGTCACACAATATTCCTATAATTGATACCTGATTGTGGCATAAAATGTTTTTACAAAATTATAATAAATATATTCTCGATTCTGCCAGACTATCGGTATGTAATTATGAAATTATATAGTTTGAAGAAACATCACAATTATAAACATTCGAGGAAATCAATTTTAGTACCAGATTCTGATTGGTTGACAAACGACGGATGGCAGTATCAAAGTTACTTTGAACAATTATTGTGCATTATTGCACATTGTTTTTTATTGTCACAAATTATGCTGGTTCTCGTATGAGAAACATATGAATCTTTTATTTATGACGTATTTTGCGTCGCATTGATGATTCGTCGGCGAAAGCACAACATGGGAAAATGGGGAAAAGCTGCTCCAATGAGTTTGCCACACCGACGCGTACACATAATTCGTAACACTTATGCGACGAGATACACGATATTTTGCTTATCATTCTGTAATCGTTATCAACATCGGTATCAATCCAACTCTATACGGCACGTCAGTTCTGAGAAGATCAGTGCGAAATTGAGTTGTCAGAAATGCCTATCGACATTCCTGCGTTTGTGTACGCCGCTGCGGTAGCAGGTGGTGGAATATTAGGTTACGTGAAATCCAGTGAGTTTACGTCGAATATTATCTTAGTAAATTTTCCAATTTTTTTACATATATATCAGTGTCAACTATATAGAGTAGGAGATTGCATCAATTTTCAATCAGGAATGCGTTATTAGACGCAAATATCTATTGTACTAATGAAGTTTTGGTATACTCAAGCAGTGTTTGAATAACACAATATTTCTTAATATTTTCCAGATTCTATTCCTTCTTTGGGAGCTGGTCTACTTTTTGGATCTATGTTAGGTTACGGGGCTTATCAGACTTCACAAGATCCTACCAATATTGCAGTTTTCCTAGGAACCAGCACAGCACTGGGAGGTTTAATGGGATATCGATATTATAATTCTGGTAAAATAATGCCAGCTGGAATGATTGCTGTGTTAAGGTGTGATACTGTTTGTAAATTGATACTGTTACAATTTATGTGCCTTTAAATTAATAAATTCATGCCAATATATTAATGTTGAAACTGTTTTCAGCGCTATTATGATTGTAAGGACAGTTACACGGTACTTCTCACCACCATTGAAGACAGAGTAACAGTCTTCACTATCAGAGGTATTGCATTTATTAATACCAATGTTTTTAATATAAGGAGCATATAATGGCACAATGTTCAAGGAATTATTGATATGTTTTGAAGAAATGTATTATACATATACTATGTCAAGTACATTAAAACATTTTGTAAGTTAGAAGTTTCTGTTAAAATAAAATCTGGAAAAATTCAATAGTGTAATTTTTTTTATTATCAATTAGATAATAATCAATTAGTGCACAAATAAAATAATATTCCGTTTGTTTTAGTCGTGTTATATATTCCCTGATAAATTCGGCTATTATAAATAAATAGAACTCAAAATCAAAGTGACCAATGGCGAATCTGGCACTACGTGACCAGCTGATTGGCTGGCATAAATACGGATTTAGACATTGCGACGCCAATGCAGAACAAATGCTTATATATATAAATATATATATATATATATATATATATATATATATGATTTTGCATCGGCGTCGCAATGTCCAAATCCGTACATGTTTATGACAGCCAATCGCAGAGTAGCTGAGTAGCTGGTCATATGACCAAGTTGGCGATTCTTTTTACTAGGGCTGCGTTCCGAAATGCACTGCCAGTACTGAAAATCTATAGTTTATGTTACGTATGTTACGTCCACGATAGATAACTATATAGGGAAATTTGAAAGTAGTGAAATCAGTGACTTACGTGGACGGTCAACAGAGTGATGGCTTCGCTTTTGGGTCACTCTGCTTTTCACCGAGTTTACCCTGGGTCTCGGGAGCCTGGCGAAACGATTGGTGAATCTGGCGAAAAATCAGCGGTGCTTGTTCTCCTGGCTCGGCCTCGGATGTTCCGATACCACGCGGGTTGATGCGGCCCGCGATTCAGAATTTGATTTCGCAACGTTTGAAATATGAAGGGTAGGCAAAAGTAATTGCAACACAGTCGGATTTTACGACTAAGTATAATATGCTGAATAAGTACATGAAGCTACCAGAGACTAACTATGAGAAGAAAATAATTGCCTTCTCTACAAATGCGCGCGCTTTTATATGTCGCTTTGTTGCTGAGAGTCGTTCTCCGATTGGTCCATGGAGTTATGGCGAGGGAAGAGATTCATTCCTTTGCATGATGTCACCGCGTCGGTGTCCTGAGTGGTGTTTGGGATTCATGCTCCTGTTTATGTTGGCTTATCGCACTGAGCGATAGCGGTTTCTTTGGGTCGATCCGTTGATTTCGAGACTCTCCAGCAGCACGCAGCATTCGGCATTTTAATTATAATGTTTTAACGTTCGCGAATATGCATATGCGCACGTACTTACATCTAGTAACGTAGGGATAAAATATCTAGTGATATCTGAAATCAGACAAGTCGGCCTCCCGGTCTATAATAATATATTATTAATGTTCTAAAATAGATCCGGACGTTACACGTATATTATAGAATTTCAGTACTGGCAGTGAATTTCGAAACGCAGCCTAGAGGTTCTTTACTCCCTCTCTTTTTATCTCACTCTTGTATTTCGCTCACTCCAACGGCTATCGTCTAGTAGTGTGCACACAGTGTGTGTTTCCGAACGCAGCCTAATCCGAATTAATAACAACCGTAGTTAGTGAATTCTTGGATTTTATTGGTATATTCTTTTAGATCTAAAAATGTACTTCAATCGGATTCGAGAATTCACTAAGGCTGCGTTCTGTTTCACGCATATGCGCACATTTATCTATAGTTCGTGTTACGTATATTGTAGACAATGCGCGCATAATGCGTGAAACGGAACGCAACCTAAGGCTGCGTTCGGAAACGTCACTCAAGTGTACCCGTTGCGTTGGAGTGAGCGAGATACAAGAGTGCGATAAAAAGAGAGGGAGAGTATTCGAGTGACGTTTCCAAACGCAGCTTAACTATGGTCGCTTTCCAATAAGAGACACAAGTCGACACAAACACCATTCTATTTTTGTTCCACATTTAGTGAGTAACAAAGATAAGATGATACTTGTGTCGACTTGTGTCTCTTGTTGGAAAGTAACTTATGATAGTTACTAATGGGAGCGTCCCGATTGACCACGGTACGATTGGACACAACCAACAGATGAAAATAGTTATCTAGTGAATTACTAGGTCGAACCAATCATTACAATCTGTGTCCAATCGTATCGTGGTCAATCGGGTCCCACCCGTTACTAATCAGGATTAACGTTGCTGTGTAAATGTAGTCGTAGCGTGCGTTCAAGGAACACGTTACTTAGAAACCCTTCAAGGCTATGTTCAGAAATCCTACTCGATGAGTAGAGTTACTTTAATAAACCAATTATGATAAATAAATCTTAGTTCCTTTTGCCCTGAATAGCTAATTAAATGTTATTCTACTCACCGAGTAGAGTTTCTGAACGCAGCTCAAGAGAGACTGGACAAGCGTCCACAAAATGGCGGCCGCCAATATGTGACTCATTCAAGGCTGCGTTCAGATTCCCCACCCGGGTGTATTCTATTACTAGAAGTGCTATAGTATATGTAACATATACTATAGTGTTTCTAGTAATAGAGTGCACCCGGGTGGGGAATCTGAACGCATCTCAAGCTATAGGAAACATTGGGAACACGCAGTCTATGGCCCATATTCTGAATCCTCTTTTATCTATAAAAGTGCCTCTAAAAGAGGCTTAGGAGCTACTTGATTGGCGGAGAAGCTATATTTAAGGCACTTTTATCGATAAAAAAGGATAAAAGAGGATTCAGAATATATTTGGGTCAAATGCAGGATTCACACTACGTCCGATTTCCGACATACGACATCCGATATCCAATAAGAGAACAACTTTCTAATAGAGAATTCAATTCTCCGTTGGAAAGCTGTTCTCCTATTGACCCGATTGACCACGATGAACGACACAGATTGTAATGATTGGTTCGACCTAGTAATTCACTAGATAATTATTTTCATCTGTTGGTTGTGTCCAATCGTACCGTGGTCAATCGGGACGCTCCCATTAGTAACTATCATAAGTTACTTTCCAACAAGTCGACATCAGACGCGGTGTGAATCTTCCAAAAGTATATTTGTTTTACTTTAACTTATTGGGCGCATTCAGTAGAAAAAGCGCTCAGTGAGCAATCAACGATTATTGGTTCTTGCTATTAGATCCCTAAATCTAGACCAATTACATTGACAAATTACTCAACTGTTGTGCAACTGTTGAGTCTGCTGAATGCAGCCATTGCATTAGTTCAGTAGTGCAGCTAAAAAGAACAGACCAAATATTAAAGCCCAGGGAAAGTGCAGAAAGTGTCAATGTACAGAACAAATTTAATTTCTGGTTCGACAGTTTGCAACTTACGTACTTTTGGCGGTATCATTCACGTTTCAGATTCCCGTTTCACCGGTTCGGTTGTTGAACGCCAATGAAGGAGCAAGGTAGAATTGTGCGCATTGGAGAGCATAAAAGTAAACGTGCCGTTGTTAGCATTCTACAATCTTTTATCTCTTGTCCGCACAATAATTATAATGGAAGTTAACGATTGTATTTTAACTAATTCAGAGAATACAGATTCCAAATCCAAGAATCATTCATTGCCCGTGACAGGTGAGTTTATATTATTTATTAATAACAAATAAGATAAAAAAATAAGATAAAAATTACTTTCAAGAGGGACGGTGCGGTAACAAAGCGTTAGTTTTTGAATATTTTTATTAAAAAATGTCGCACGTGTATTCAGCCAATTCCTTACTGTATAATTTTATCTTGACAATAAATTATTGTTTTTTTTCACGTAAAGAACACTTTGTGAGGATGATGTAACGGTCTTGTGTTTGGCCAAACATTGAAAATACTAGTTTGTACATAAGCAGTAATATATATATATATATATATATTTTTTTTTTTTTTTAATATGAAACTAGAAAAATTTTTAACAGAACAAAATAGAACAATTGGTTTATTTTCTTTCAGTATGGTAACATATGAGGTATTTAATCACAAATTTGAGAAACAGTTTTGGAATATTTTAGTTACATTTTTATATCCAATATTAGAAAATCTTTATTATATATAACAAATTATAGATTTTCAATATTAATATTGAATATCAGAACATAGCCAATATATATCTTTGTATATACTAAGTTGATTGTTTAATATATTGTATATATTAAATGTTTAATATTTTTAAATTTTTTTATGTTTAAGATGTATTAATTGTTCATGATGTAAAGTTCAAAAATATACCATTAACTGAAAAGAAAAAACTAATAGGAAAGAAAAGACGATATAATGAAATTGAATCTGAAAAAAGACGACTAGCTGAGGAAGAACATAAGAAGGAAGTTGATGAACAGAGATATAAACTATTCATGCACCTGTTGAACAAAAGTAAATTTTACTCATCCTATATTTTTACTAAAATTGATAAATCTATTGAGAAAGAAAAAGCTATTAGGAAGAAGAAGGATGAAAATATGGACAAGGAAAATAAAGGACCATCAAAGAATAAAAACAAGAAAGCCAATTTAGAGAAATGTGACATAAGAAAATATATACCTGCAAATGTTAGTAACAACAAAATTTTAATTTTTATTATAATTTGCAATAAAATCAAAGGAACTAATTTAAGTTTGATTAATTTCTATATCTACATTATATATTCTTATAGATCAAAGCTAAACCTAAGAAGTTAAACCTAAGTACAGAAGAAATAGAAGCAGAATTACATACTGAATCAGACAATGAGAAAAAAGAATCTACAGATGTTTCCACTATTGTACCTAAATATTTCTGTGGGGAATTACGTAATTATCAGCTAGATGGTTTACAGTGGTTGAAGGTACTTTATGAAAATGGTTTGAATGGAATTTTAGCTGATGAGATGGGTCTTGGAAAAACAATACAAGTAATAGCTTTGCTATGTCATCTGATAGAGAAGCAACAGGCTGGACCTTACTTGATAATCGCACCTCTTTCAACTATACCAAATTGGATGTCAGAATTTGAAAGATTTGCTCCTGATATACCAGTTGTGTTGTTCCATGGCCCAAAAGTTGAAAGACCTGCTATACATGCCGAAATTAAACAGAAATATGAAGTCAACAACTACAAAACACAGCCTGTTGTAATCACTACTTTTGAGATACCATTACAAGAAATTAAATTTCTACAGTCTCAGAGATGGAGATATATTGTGATAGACGAGGCGCAAAGGATCAAGAATCATAGATGTCTCTTACTCAAGTATGTTATTGAAAATATGTGGCATTAATTAAAAATATGTCTGTCGCTGATAGTCACCAGAATTATTTCTAAATTGAAACATGCTTTACGATGTATATCATAGTAATTATATTTTTATTGTTTTCAATTATTTATCAATAACAAATAAAAAAGTGTTACTCTTGAGATAGCTAAGATGTAACAAAGCATTAGCTTTAGTATTTTTTTATTAAAGGACATGTACTCAGCCAATTCTTAATTGTATAATTTCGCCTCGATAATAAACTATTGTGTTTCCAAAATTAATATTAAGTTTGGTAGTAACTTCTATATGTAAATCTTAGATAAATTATTCTAAATGAATATCTTAATAGATATTGCAAAAAAATGAATATTTTAGTAGACATCGTAAAAAATGTTTTGTTTTTTGAAAATAGCTCTTTTGATTATACAGCTTTATATTACCTTTATTGTAAGAATGTATTCTCTAGAACTGAAATCATACATTTAAAATTTTTAGAACTTTAAAAACAGTACAATCTATGAATAGGCTACTGTTAACTGGAACTCCGCTTCAAAATAATTTGGCTGAGCTATGGTCCCTTTTAAATTTTCTATTACCAGAAATCTTTGATGACTTAGCTGTATTCGAATCATGGTTCGATGCAAAGGAATTTCAAGAACAGGAAAATACTGAAAAAATTTTGAAACAGGAAGAAGAGAAACACGTATTATCGTCGTTACGCGAGATTTTAAAACCATTTATGTTAAGACGTATAAAATCCGATGTTTGTCTGGAAGTTCCTCCTAAGAAAGAACTAATTGTTTATGCACCACTCACGGAACTACAACACGACTTATATCAGGCAGTTTTAAGTCGTGACATAGAAAAATTACGTAAAATCAAGAAAATTGATGTGATTTTGCCAACAGTAAATGGTAAAAGACCTAAAAGGCAATCCTTTCTAAAAAGTAAATACGGATCTTCCAAGGACGATTCCGATAACAGTTTTGAAAGTTGGTCTCCGAGTACAGATAGTTCAAATAATAACGATAGAGATGAGTACACAACACGAGATTCTATAGATCAGACAGATCTATCAATATGGAAACAGTATGCCAATGTCACAGACCGTAATTGTGAGTTTTTCGTCAACCTTACCCTTTTAAATACAAGTAAGTATTTTTACATTATTACAATGTTCTCACGTATTTATATAATCTAATCCACATTTAACGTTGCTTTATCGTTTTTATTTATTATTTCAGTGGTTATGTATAAAAAAATCGTAAATCATCCTTATTTGGTTCATTGTCCGTTGGACTCAGTTGGCTTGCCGAAAGTCGATGAAGACTTGATCAGATCCTCTGGCAAACTTTTAGTATTAGATGCGATGTTGGCAAAATTAAAGGCACAGGGACACAAAGTTCTCTTATTCTCGACGATGGTTATGATTTTGAACATGATTGAACATTATCTTTCGCTACGAGAATATCAATACGTCAGACTAGACGGCAGCGATAAAATCGAAACAAGACAGAAGAACATTAATATTTTTAATAACAACAAAGATATGTTTTTGTTCCTTATATCGACTAGAGCAGGTGGAGTTGGACTGAATCTAGCAGCTGCCGATACCGTAATTATATATGACTGCGATTGGGTGAGTGGAATCAGTGTGATATTTTTGCGTTCCTTGATACTGATGTTTCATTGTATTTTTTAAATAAAATTCTTTTCAACGATTACAGAATCCACAAGTGGATATTCAAGCTATGGCACGATGTCACAGGATAGGACAATCGCGACCCGTAGTTATCTACAAACTATGCACTAAAGGAACAATCGATGAAGCAATTATGAAGCGTGCTGAAAGTAAACGTCTTTTGGAAAAAGTTGTCATTTCAGAAAAGTGGAATGGAAAACACTTAAACGCAAACACGCTATTAGAATTGAAAAAATTATTGGAATCTAAAGAGTATAAAATTGTTAAATCTGAGAAAGAAGGTAAGACTCCATAACTCGGACAAAAGATCTTTCCATTTTCGAAGAACTGGTACAATAAGTTAGAGTGAACCAAGTGTACTTTTTTTCGCTCTAACTTATGTGTACTAGTTTAGAAGTTTTTTAAAACTGAACCACACACACACACACACACACACGTATATATACATATATAATGTATACTTATATATGAATACACACATCACAAGTAAGAAATTTCTGTGACTAAAAAATTAATTATTTTTGTAGTTTTCACAGAAACGGAGCTGGATCAATTGTTGGATAGGAGTGACTTGCTGAGTAATTCATCAAATTCATAGAAGATACAAAAATCTTTACAATTTATATATATATATATATATATATATATATATATATATATATATATATGTATATATAACAGATATAGATAGATCTTTACAATATATATACATATAACAGATTAAGGGCGTTTTTTAAAGCTAGCTCATTATACACTGCCTTAAAAACACTATTATCTATTTTTTAACAAATCCAATTTTATATAATAAGCTGTTTATTTAATGTATTTGTAATAAATCCGTTTTTTATCCGACGTAAATTTAGTTATGCGCAGTAATATCATATTTTTTTCAGGGAAAAAGACACAATTTTAAAATAATTTCAGATGTAACATTCCTTATACGTACTTATAATAAGACGTATGTATATAAGAATTTATATTTAAAAATTACAGATTATGATTTACTCGATTTCAAACGCGTTTTGCCGGTTAAAGGATTCTTATATTTTGAAGATAGTGCTAACTGTTCGCGAAATTCAGCTTCTAGTTTTACATATGTTCCACCTGCATCAAGTACAAAATATTATTTAATTTCTCTTATATATATATATAATTAATGCTCGACGATTTTAACGATGTACTGTTCGTTTGGATTAATGACGCTATATTCTATAAAGTAAAAGTACCGATTGCCGGAACACCCCCTATATCCGGACACATACGGAAACTCATTATTGTTAGTTTCAAATGTCTCTATTTCCATTTGTATTGCAATATTAACTTTTTAATTTTTACTGTTATTTATATCAATTCACATATGTTTTCACGTGCAATTTTGTTATAACACGCGTGCGTTTTGTCACAATAATCATATGTTATAACAAAATCAGCCTGTGTAACGTAATTTGTTACGATCTGATTAAATTTAATTGCAAGTTAAAAGATTACAGAAAGTTTTACATCTAATATGTAGTTCTTATAAAATGCTTATAAATAAATTAGAATGATCACAGAATCGTTATAAATAGTGAATAAATCTATTTTAGTGGATAATTCTACGATAATAATTTGTACGATGATTATGTCCAGATATTGGGTCAGAAAAATTGAGCAATTAGGATAAGCAACTTTGTGTTTATATTACTGTTCTTATTTATAATTAAAATATTTGTATTATTTATGAAATAAAATGTAGACACTGTGTATCTTTTACGTGATATTAAATTTTAATATATCAACTCCTTAAATGATTTATATATTTGGATCATAAAATATTTGTTGTTCTACAAAAGTTGAGCAAATGTTGCTTCTACAAAAGTTGAGCAATTTTAGCTTTGCCAAGATGTCCGACTATTGGGACCTTTACTTTCATCGATCACGCATTACGGGCGAAAAACCTACCGATCGGTTGCTTAGTTTTGTGATGCTGCTTGCTGCATGATCGTATAAGTGAACTTTCTGTGAGCGTTCTCTTCGTGAGCAGCGCTATCATCTGCGCCGCGGCTCTCTCTTCAAAATCTCTCTGATTGTCCTGATTATGCCTCACGTTCAAATTACCGCTCCAACATCTGCCGTTGCTCCTAAATGATATAAGAACATGTTAGAGAGACAAATAATAGCGTAGATAAATGAAGATATCCCGTATCTATTAAGGGGAGTTTCTACCTTGTTGGGTCAAAAATCGATTTTTTACATATTTTTAAAGATTGCACTTTCAAAAATATGTGGTAAAAATTTCAAGTCAAAATTCGAAAAATTGATCGAGTTACAGCCTGTTGAAAAGTCAGGTAACCTTGCGGAGCGCTGCGGCTTATATGCGTGTCGTCCTCTTTTGGGTCTTTGCAGCTGCTCTATTATTTTTTTGTTATATTTCTACGTGGCTACCGTTAGGCAGTGATGGATTTTGGCAAGATATTCGCCGTCCCAGGAATTTTCGCATGCGTAAGCGACGTCACAACTAGAAATCAGCTGCGTTCAGAAATGTATCTAGAGTGCAGTAGTAGGTACTATAAGGTGGCTCTTGTATTGTTCTCATGTGTGTTTATAAACAAGTGTCAACGTGTACTGAGTGAATAGCTGAAAAAATAATAAATTTGTTAGAACAAAGAAGATGGATGATCCGCAGCAGCCGACATCAAGTGGCATCGAAAAAAGGAGCAAGAAACCAAAAAGGAGAGTATTCCAGTATTACAGTAAATAACAAATATGTCAATTTCCTTATTATTATTCATATTACTTGCACTCTATTCCTATCAAAGCAATTTTCCTTCCTCCTGCTAATTCCTTCACATTTCTTTTCTCGCAGGGCCCTATACCTCAGATTCGACGAAAGTATATACGTCAGTGAGGACTCCGAGCGTTTGCTCTGTACGCATGCGCGAGACATATCTTGCTAAAATCCATCACTGCCGTTCGGACGTTAGCTAGGTCATTTTCTCAGTTTTTACTTCAGTATACTTCGAAACGTTGAAGTGGTAGAACGTTCTTCAAGTTTTCGATTATTTACAATTATTTTTTCGGTTTTGCATCATGTTCCTTAATACGAAAAGAAATAAAGCAAGTAATGTGCAGCCTGAACATAAATCCAAGAAAAGAATATTTTATGGAAATCGACATACAAATGAAACAGAGGTGTCGTTCGCTAGTACTTCCGCAAAAAAACTGAAGAATAAAGACGATTTTGAAATCACAATCGATGCCATGAATGGATATCGAATTATACACTTCATGTTTGTTTTTAATATACTGAAAACTTTACTGAAGTGTAAAAAATGTGACAGTGATGTACATTTTTATGTGAGAGGAGAACAAGGTTTGGGATTTAAAATTATTGTTGATTGCGATTGTGACTTAACTGAAATTGATTCTTGTCCCAAAATAAACAATAAATCGTTTGAAATAAATCGACGAATGGTTTTTGCAATGCGTCTCATTGGAGTTGGATTACAAGGCATCAATACTTTTTGTGGTTTGATGGACTTAGGTCAAGGACTAGCGACCAATGTATATTATGCATGCCTTGAAAACATCTGGACTGCCAGTAAAGCAGTTTTTGATACTGTCATACTAAAGGCAGCATCAGAAGAGAAGGAAAAAAATACTGAAGCAGAAAATGAATCTTTGGGCTTAACTGTCTCGGGCGATGTAACATGGAGTAAGAGAGGCTATTCGTCATTGTTTGAAGTTGTCACGTTAATTGGAAAGTATTCAGATAAAATTGTGGATTTGATCGTCAAGTCTACGTTTTGTCAGGCTTGCAATGATTGGCAAAAGAAAAACGATGAGGAATTTGAAGCGTGGTATGGAGGGCATAAAAAACATTGCGTAAGCAATCACACTGGGAGCGCCGGCAAAATGGATGGTGTGATCGAAATGTTTGCGAGATCTGAGACACTTCATGAAGTCAAATATATTAATTATATCGGTGACACAAAAACATTCAAGGCGCTCTTAGACAGTAAGCCGTATGGAGATGAACTTCCAATTACAAAAGAAGAGTACTTTGGACATGTAAAAAAACGTATGGATTTTCGACTGAGAGCCGCTAAGAGAAACAATAAAAGACTTTGTGGTAACGGTCCTGGAAAATTAACCGATGCCTTAATAAATGACTTATCGACATACTACAGTATGGCAATAATCCATAATTCTGATTCTGTCGATGCTATGAAAGATGCAATATGGGCTACTTTTTATCACAAGTGCTCGACGGATGAAAATCCACAACATGATAAGTGTCCGCCCGGTGAATCATCATGGTGTAAATGGAAACAAGCCGAAGCTAATAACGTTTTAGAATATGAACATCCAGCTCCACTTACGTTACAGGTCCAAGAAGTCATTCGATCTATTTATGAGGACTTATCGTCGGATGATTTATTGAAACGATATGTAGATGGTTACACTCAAAACAACGAGTGTTTCAACTCTTTGATTTGGAGTTTTGCACCGAAACACATATTCTGCACAAGAAAAACTATTGAAATTGCATCATTTTTGGCAGCATGCATTTTCAATGAAGGTTTTAATTCTGTGCTTCGAATAATGGAAGCCATGGGAATTAAAATTGGGATGAACGCGTCAATAATGGCTACCAGAGAAGATAATAAACGGAGAAGAAACGCTGACAAACGTGCTCTACAAGCTTCGTCGATCTGCCCGTCGGTTGGAGATTGCAACAAAAAACGAGCTGAATGAAGAGGAAAAGGGAGTACTATACGGTCCTGGGACCGCCGGCTAGCTATAAGTACTACTTAAACTTTAAACGCGTTTTTCTCGAAACGACGTTTTTGAAGTTGGTGGAAGTTCTGTACAAGTCCCAAATCATGCGATCGATATGATTTTGGTCTTAAAATGTTCGGAAATACCGCTTCTCTAAAGTAGACTAGAATAAAGAGAAACTATTGAAAACTTTTTGTTTATGAATAAATAACTGCAACAATTTTTCGTAAAAATAACACATTTTTTGTTTGAATGACTACAACTCACTCAAAAATTTTTGTAATTTTTTTATTTTAGTCTATATGAAGCACAAACCTCTATAGATTATAAAAAAATTTTTGTTTTTTTTCAGGTCATTTTTCAGCCTCTAAGAACTTCCACCAGCTGGCAATCTGCGTTTCGCCGCACACTCCGCCCACCCGGCCCGTCCAGCTTGTCTATTACTTAAATTGTCGTAGCGATTTTTTTTATGTTTAATTAAAATAAATTTAAATGTATTCCAAATTTTAGAATTTTATCTTTAATAGTTTCTTTTCTATAAATTCCAAAAAATTACCCATTTTTCTGGCCAACAAAGTGGAAACCCCCCTTAATGCAACCTACTTGCGACTGTTTAGATGTTTCGCCTTTTTCGTTGGTTGTAATGTGGATAAAGTGTTTGATTCCTCACTGTAATAAGATTCCTCGTCCATGCTACTGTCCTCGCACGCGGTGCCCCCGTCGTCGTCCTCGCTGTCTGTCGAAGAAGCAGGGGAAGAGAGCTCGGTGGTCACCGAGATCTGACGACGAAATTTTTGCAGGGATCTCTGCGAGTCTTGTGGTTGAAGTAATCGACGGAATCCCGAGCCACCCCAAATCCTTCCTATTTATGGTAAATAAATATTTAATATTTATGGTAATATATATACAGGATGTCCCGTCACTATCGCATTATCTGTTAAGGGCGGATTTCTGAGGTAATTTGAATAAAAAAATTTTAATACAAAAATGGCGAGGCTATAATACTTTTCAAATTATAAACGATTAAAATTAACCAATTATATTGGCTAAAGTACGCACGTTCAGGTATGCACACAGTGGTACAGATGCATGTACAGCATAGCATTTTGCATTAGGATTTTTTTTTTCAAATTACCTCAGGAATCCGTCTTTAAGAGATAATGCGGTAGTGACAGAACACCCTGTATATATATATATACATATATATATATATTTTTTTTTTTTTTTTCAGATATTACATCAATGAATCGTTCTTTTCATATAGAACGCGAAAGGATGTTACATATATCGTATAACAACTCACCAAGTAGACCAAGTTTTGGCCTTGGCGGCATGAGTTCAATACCATTCCACCACATCACATCCTTGCAGACCAATTTGCCCGGACGGAGAGACGGATCGCGTGTCACTAGTCGTGTGATTTTTTCTGGAAAGAAGAGCTGAGGGGGCTCAATAGCTATTACTTCTCTATGTGCTGTTAAGATATTTAACACATTTAATTCCTTTTCACTCCTTATGTCTGGTACGTGTTCCTAAAAAACAAAAAAAGAAGTAGAAACAGGACCACAGGTTATATCACAGCTACGCGGTACTTTTATATTTTGTATGTCATATTTATATATCTCTTTTTAAAATAGTACATATTTATTTAATATAATAAAATATAAATATAATAATATAATAAAATATAAATATAATAAAATAAAATATAAATATATTTAATAAAATGTAATTATGTGTAACAATTTAATTAAATATATGTGCAACATATATATATATATATATATATATATATATATATATATATATATATAT
>NW_022639560.1:973023-973095 GCF_010583005.1 Odontomachus brunneus | reverse complement strand
ATATATATATATATATATATATATATATATATATATATATATATGTATGTATATTCATATTATGTATGTATG
>NW_022639560.1:972354-972859 GCF_010583005.1 Odontomachus brunneus | reverse complement strand
TATATATATATATATATATATATATATATATATATATATATATATATATATATATATATATGTATATTCTTTGTTTTATAACATGATAATTTTGTACGTAATCCTGATACCAACTTTGTACCTGCATCCTCCTTGATTTGGCAGGGCTTCAAATCTATAAGCACGCTGACTGCAACACGGATATCTTCCTAATGGAAAAGGTGTTGGTCTTTGCTGTTCATTTACGAAAAACTGCGCAGGTTCTGGGTGATAACAGCACCAATCGATTTGGTATATTGGAAAGTACACATTGCACTGTTGGCAGAACAAGAAATGGCAGTCACCCCATAATCTCCAGTAAACCTTGCGCCAAGAGCGCAATTCCGATCGCAGGCTGACGATGTAGTCGTTCAGCGTCCATGTCAAGTCCCTGCGGAGTGATACTCTGTTATATCTCATGTATCTTTCACGTAATATTACTAGTGTTAAATTTATCATATTACATTAAAAAAAAAAAAAAAAAAAA
>NW_022639560.1:913331-972239 GCF_010583005.1 Odontomachus brunneus | reverse complement strand
AAAAAAAAAAAAAAAAAAAAAATATATATATATATATAATAATAATAATACGTGTTATATTAAATATTTATCCGCGCAATACCTCACATGCTTGCTGTGAATGGCGCCTTTGTTATCGATCTTCATCGCGCTTGGAATGCAAGGTACAAAATCGGAAATCGATTGCACGACGTTTTTGCTGCACTTGCCGCATTTGAATAACGTAGCCAACGAGCTATAATGACCCTTCTTATTATCCGGGATAACTTCTACTAGTGATATGATTAATTTACAAAACAGACGACTTTGAATTTTGTCTTTCTTGTCCTTTAGCATTTCGACGTCCTCGTTAGTAAATAATTCGGCCAATCTATTCACATTTATTCAATAAAACAATGATGAAGTGTAGAGAGGTTTCAGTTATTTTCATTTCATTGTTGATATAACAAATAATTCTGCCAAAATGAAATTATATCGAAACTATCAGTGATATACATGCCTCGTAAGAAGATTATCGTCCAGACATGTTAAGATCGTTGACGTTTTCAAAATGTCTGACATATTGTCGTGACAATATTCAAGACAATTTTCCAGAAGTGGTTCCATTTGCAGGAAACAAGCAGATACCATAACTGGAATTACATTATTAGCCTCGAGAACCGGCCATTCGGATTTCTTTATGATATCCTTTTTTACCCATCTCATCAGCCAGTCGAAGATAACAACGTCACAATGTACCGATATGTCTATTTCGTCGAGTTTTTGTCCGGCCGTTACGTCAGCAAAATAACACATCTTTTGTACAAGAAGCTTCTGTGGACATCGGAAGTTCTTTCTGATATTTTTGTCTTCGTCACATACGTGGATCTCTACTTCGTTCCTGAAACATGATAGATATAGCAATAGAGCGTTATTGATATAATAATACGCTATTATTCACAGTCTATTTGCTATACAGTGTGTTTGACAATTAATGATATACCTGTTGTGTGTAAGTAGAACTCATTGAACTGAACAAGAAAGTCCTCTACTATTTTGCAAATAATCATATAGATTTTTAATTACTAATTGAAGAAGAAATTTGATGCATTATCATACATAATCATGCATAATCATACACTAGTCTGTTTTAATTAATAACTCAAAATTTTATGTGATTGTTTTCGAAATGATAGAGGAATTTTGATTCAATTTGATAAGTCTTATCTGCACATAAGGGTGCATTATTAATTGTCAAACACTTTATTTTGAGCATGTAGCTTACTCCAATGGTTTTTTATTTGTCTTATTTTTCTCCTTGTCTTTCTCTTTGTGAGTTAGAGTTACTGTCTTATTTTCGACTATGTTACCCACTGAAGCACATTTTTTAGCATCTACAGTAGTAGATTTTTTAATAACAGGCTGTGACAGCGAAGATTTCGGGAGCATGTACGGCAACACAGAATCCAATAATCCCTCGTGTAAAATATCCCTCAGATTTTCCTTCATGATTTTTGCTAAGCCATATCTGCTTTCTTCTGCATGCTCTTTAGGCTGCATACTCTTTTCTTCTTCATTGTCAACTTGATTTTCCAACAATTGTTTCTCTTCTCTAACATTACCCTCAATTTTTAAACATTCATTAGAATTTTCTGTGTCATTAGGTTTTTGTATAGAATCATCTTTATCAGATGTCTCATAAATGCTAGTACTGTTAGATATTGCAGAAAACTGTGAGCTCACTACACTCTCAGATGTACATGGACTTGCTAATTTATTATTTGTTATTTGTAGTGATAGATCCTGTGCAAGAGAATTGTTTTTGTGTTGTTGTTCTTGTGTTTTAATGTCACAACTGGTGTCATGGTATGTTCTACCATCATCTTGATCTAAATTGATCCTTGTTAATTCATGCCAGTCAATTTCACTATTTGCACTCAGTATGGTAGCCACACCTTCAAAACTGTCACTAACTTGATATGAAGTTCTCATAAATTCGAAAAATGTTCCAATTGTTAATTTGGAATGCTTTTCCTCCTGAAGGTTGCGTAATCTTTCAACTAAATTCAAAGTGTTTATTATTACTATTGTCTACAATTTTACAAATTTTTACACTGCAATTTATGATGCAGTTCAATCTATTTAATGTAATTATAAATCAATTTATTGCAATTTTTTATCTGATCAGTAGCAGCTCAACAAAAATTGTGCTAATTTCTGTGGCATTGTATATGGAGATCCAGAAATCATCAAAATATATCAAACAAAAAGTGCAGTATCCAGAGTCTAATGTTGGTGCAGCCTAGGATACCAGTAAGTTTACATGTACCTTCGTTACTTGTTGAAGCACATGATTTTAATACTGCGTATGTATTCAAAGTTACATCATTACTTTTACGTGATTCCATGTTTACCCGAGTGAGAAAATATTGCAATTATTGCAAGTATTGCAATTTGACTTTTTCCTGTAAAGTTATCTAAAACGAAAAGTTATTTTATGTCACAAAAGTTATATAATGCAGATGTCATCAGCTTTTGAAAAGCATCGAAAGGAATTTTTGAGATGAGTGATACATGTAAATACTTTACTTGGATCATATTGAAGTTCGCCCGGCTCGGTTTTCCATTCTTTCGGCAATGTAAATCATTTTCAAGTCAGAAAAGTTCGTTTTTGCTATTAACTCTATTAATGAATAGAGACAAGGTAAATCCTAACCTTTGTTCGAAAAATTTCAATAAACAAGCTTCTAGCGGGTTTATCGATTAGACCCGATATTGTTAGTTTCAAAGATTTCAATGGGCGCATTCAGCGGAAAAAGCACTCAGGGACCAATTATGAGCGGAAGCAATCACGAGCGAAAACTGTGGAACGCTCGTGATTGGTTCCACTCTCGTTCCGCGCTCCGCTATTCCGCTACATGGGTTTGGGGAGCGTCCCGATTGACCACGGTACGATTGAACACAACCAACCGATGAAAAGAATTATCTAGTGAATTACTAGGTCGAACCAATCATTACAATCTGTGTCCAATCGTATCGTGGTCAATCGGGTCCCACTCTGGGTTTGCACTCTCATGCTTCTCTCTGCAGAAAGTGAGATTAGTTTGGACTCTGACTTACGAGATGGCACTAAACTTCTATACGCAAAAACACATAGTGCCCTTTTGACACTTTCCTCTCTATTAAATTCTCTGTTCTATGGAATTCTCTTTGAGATTTTGACGTCCGGTTGCCTATAGTTTTAACACGTGACAGTTCTTGTTAATCGCAAATATTTCCTTGATGAGTTGATGTTGGAATGAGTAATTTTCCTACTAGGTAACATATTGTTAAATTTCATCACGGCACATTCGCTTTATTCGTGACATTAGAATCAACTCTCATCTAGTTGAGTTTTAATCTATCATAGGTATATTATTTTTTCTTTTTTAAAGTATTACTTACCTAATATGTTTTTATCCATGCACTGATATTAACTAATTCTGATTATTCTAATAATATGTTATATTATTAATAATTTATTCAAGATTTTCTAGGCAAAATAAGTTACAGTAGTGAACTTATTTTCTACTGACAATGGTACGAGCAAATAAGAGGGATATCTTAAACATAGGCAGTGTCCTGAACGATTCTACTAGGCCTCTCAAGGAGCGATTCCGTGCTCTATTTACATTGAGGAATATTGGTGGTGCAACAGCTATAGATCAGATTCATGCTTGTTTCAAAGATCAATCTGCACTGCTGAAGCATGAATTGGCTTATTGTTTGGGCCAGATGAAAGATCCAGCAGCCATTAGTATTCTAACCAGTGTCTTGGAAGACCTATCACAAGAGCCAATGGTACGTCATGAAGCAGGTACGTGTTTAATGCATATAAATCTCTTGTTCAACCTCTGTGATTATTTATCCAAGAAAATAATGAATAAATAAATAACAGTACTAAAAAATACTCATTTTCTTCCAGGAGAAGCATTGGGTGCTATTGGTGAGCCTACTGTGATCCCATTATTGGAAAAATACAGCAAAGATCCTGTGCCTGAAGTAGCAGAGACCTGTGATTTGGCATTGAGTCGACTGAGATGGTTGGAGTCCAACAGCAATGCAGATGGTTCACAGAACAATCCATATATGACTATTGATCCTGCACCAGCTGCAGAAATAACAGATGTGCGTGTTCTGAGGAAGATCTTGTTAGACCAAAGCGAAACACTGTTTAATAGATATAGGGCAATGTTCTCATTGAGGAATTTAAATACTTTAGAGAGCATTCTCACCCTCGTTGAAGGTAATTTAACTCAGTAATTTAACATAATAACACAGTAATTAAATTCAGTAATTTTTAATTTTTAGTAATTTAATTTTTAATTTTTAGTAATTTAATTTTTAATTTTAGTAATTTTTCACATAACCATTGTGTGAGTGTCAATTAATTAACAAATATCCGATTCTTCATGAAGGTTTGAAAACTGGCAGTGCCTTGTTCAAACATGAGGTGGCCTTTGTATTGGGGCAACTTCAGGAAGAGGCATCTGTGCCGGGACTGCGGGCGTCGTTGGAGAACACGGACGAGAACGAGATGGTCAGGCATGAATGCGCAGAAGCCTTGGGCTCCATTGCCACTCCCGAGTGCTACGAGATTTTGAACAAGTACCTGAACGACAGTAAAAGAGTTGTCCGCGAGAGCTGTATAATCGCCTTGGACATGTGCGAGTACGAGAACAGCGCGGAATTTCAGTATGCAGATACATTGGCCAAGCTTCCTTGCACCGCGTAACGTTCGTCTTCAGAATGCCTGATGCACCTTATTTCCGCGGAAAAAGAAGAGAAATATAAATCACTTTCAACATCTACACGCTCAACCGAACGTTCCAGTGAAACGCTGAATAACGAATTAATATGTTTAGCATACTTAGGAAATCAGTGTTTTTCTTTTCCTCATTTCAACTCCCGACTATGCTCCCGATCGTAATTGACTATTAGTTTTGTAAGTTCCTTCTTTTCTATCTTTTTTCTCAAACCTAAGTAACCTTTGTAAATTTACGATCTCAGTGATCGTGAATTGCATAATTACAGAAAGAAATTTTAATAGACAAATATCTCCGACATGATTTATTTTTTATAATTTATGACTATACTGTAAATTAGAGCATATGTCACATTTGTCTGAACGTCTTGGCAATTGATTTTTAGACTCACTTTTTTATGTTTGTTGAGAACTGAATTGCAACGACCATTTTAAGCAACTTATTTTTTTTATTAAGTGTATATATATACATACATATATATATTTTTTTTAGATGAACAGATTGTACTGTGTGCTATTAGAGTGAAATATATAAATTAGACAAATGTATAAATTAGCGTTGAAGAGAGAAGAAATTAGATTCCAATGTAGTACCAATTTAGCTAAAAAAAAAAAAGAAACGGGTCAAGTGAGGCCAGCCATAACACCGTATAAATATGATTTAAACGGAAAAACGTATGTGAATTAACGTGATGTTGATGAGAAATTAATTACTTTATGTATGAAACGCGCAACAAACTCCAGGCGAACATATTAAAAATCTAAAGATTTAAAGATTGTAAGAAAATACAGAAAGTGCAATTGGAAGGTACAGAAATAACGGGTCTAATATTTATTATACCAGTGTTCATAATTGAATCTTATATTTAAAACTGTCTTAAATTTCCCTTCAATTATTCCATAGTTAATGAATTGATTCGTACTTCAAACTGACTTAAAACTTAAGCTTTAAATATAAGATCCTATGAATACCGGTCTTACACCGGTCTTACCCGTATTTGCTCGCCAATCAATGGCTCGCTGAAATCAGTGATACAAAGTCACGGAACGAAAAGACAAATAGAGAAAGTCTAATCCTTTGTCCACAACTTTGCTTTAATCTTTAAGCCGTAATAAATTGACCAACCACAGTCGATTCTTTAAAAAATAAGGAATTAAAGCAAGGACAAAAGGTGGACAAGAGGTCATGCGTGGGCGATAGAGTGCAACGTAGTTGACGCATGCATACGGAGATTTGGCTAGTAGCATTTGTAAATGTTAAAAGTTTGTAACACTGGCGCCAAAATCGAATCGCGCGGCGCAGCAATAAGAACATATTTTACGACGATCGTTTACCGGTTTCCGCGATTTCAGCTAGCGAATTTCGCGTCCGTATCATCGTTGGGAGTGCAAGTCTCGCGCGTTTGTTATGACGAGATATCGTGAAATAAGAGTTGGAAATGATTGCGTCGTGGAACGAGTAGCTGCGGAGCGGTCGACAGTCCCGAGGAAAGTATCGCGCGCTCGTCGTGACAATAGCGGTTGGAAATACGATTTTTAAATCGCTGTTCCTCACCGTCAGATGAGAGTATTGTGCGCGAATGTTATCGGGACTGCCGCAAGTAAATTGTTCGTCGTGACAAGATATCGTTGAATAAGCGTTCGAAATGGACATGTTGCGAAACGGACAGTCGATAGTTTTGAGAACAGTATCACGCATTCGTTGTATTCTAGTATTCTCGCCATAAGTGAATATTCGGAGTGTCAGGACGGAGCAACCGAGCCAGAATGCCTAGTATCAATGCCATTATCAGTGACAACCGGGAATTAAGAGGCTCGATTGGAAAACTAGGACCAAGAGGCTAGGACCTAAAGCTAGGAGCCAGAGAGGACGCAGAACGTGTCCAGCGATATATGATAATTCTGTTTTAATATAAGTTAAATAATTCAGTGTAACATTGTAACGTTAAAGTAAGACAATAACTGACAGCTTGAGATTTTATATTAAAAATTTTGTATTCGTTTTCGTCACATATGCTCCTATTTATTTTTGCACGTACTTTCATTGCGTAAAAGCATTTGTAATTCTGTGTAACCAATACGACGTAAACTTTGCAGAAAAATGTCAGTGTTCTGTCGGTAAAGTTTTCAACTTCAGCATCCCCTTAAGAAAAAAGTCTACTTGCTTCCCTTAGTACTGTTTGATTTGAATGGTAGTGCCATTGCAGGGAAGGGATTATAATATCTTAATGTCGAATTAACGCGGCGCAATTAACACTCGAAGCGAGTGCGTAACCGAATCGATCGTGATAGAAGTGTACGTTTCGTCGTCGTCAAGTGAGACGTTACTTTTCCGAGAAAACGGTAAAATTGCTAAGATCGAATCGTACGGCGATGTATGCGGGTAATGCACCGCTAATGACGAGCGAGTTGCGATAAAGCCCGCGACGCGAACGAGGCATTCCCGACATCGAGATCGATCGATCGACCGACCGACCGGTCGCACTATTCCTCCTCCGCTCCTTCCCTTCCCTCTTCTCGCTCTTTCGACGTTCTTCATCGTAGACTTGATTCAATCCGATTCAAATTTCCACCCTAATCACGCTCAATCGCGAGTGCTGACTATAACCGCGACGGTTGGATTTTGAAGTCGTCGGTTTCATGAATATCGCGTGTTATCACGCGAATTCATTGGCATATATTCGTAGCTTCCCGCGGAGACAATCGTACCTCGTGTCTGTCCTCGTTGCTTTAATCAAAATCAGGATTATTATCATCGATAATCGTCGAGTCGGTGCGTATGAAAAGAGCAATATGACGTGTCTAGATTCCAGATCAGCACATTCTGGGATTATTCTGGATGTATTCAGGACGTCCTGAGATACTCCTCAGGACATCCTAACTCCACTCAGGATGATATTATACTGCCTGGGAAGGCATCGGTGCACAGTGTGAAAAAGAAAGATCAATTTGAAGGGAAATAATTCAATTTTGCGACATTTATATCAACTCGTGACTTCGTCACCACGTAACATTCATAACATTCTATATAATTAGCGCTCGTCCTACTAATCCCACACAGCACAAATGTCCAAAATACATCCTAGAAACGTCCCAGGGATGTGTAATATACCTGGAATGTATAATATCTGTGAGACATATTTTGGACATTTGTGTTATATGGGATGCAATCATCTTATATTACTATAATATCAGATTATTTTATTCGTAAAATAATCATAAAACTTTCTTCTCGCCCTAACAACGAATAAATAGCCGTACGTTGAGAAAAAAATTTTTGGTCTTGATAATTATAAATTATGCTTGAGAAAACATTTTTTTATTAAATTCTACTATAAAGCTAGTGACAATAAATTCATATGTATATTATTATTATCACTTATAACTTAATATACTTATAACTTATATATATTATTATAAATTCATATACATATTACTATTATCACTTTAGAGCAACCAAGAAAAACGCTTAGGTCCAAAAATAATTATAATCTTAGTTAGATCAATCCTTTTTTTCTTTCAGCGTAAAATTAAATCACGCAGTTATAAAATGTAGGTTGGATCATCTTAATTTGATGATTGTTTATTCATTATTATTAGCAAGAGAAAAGTTTCAAGAGTATTTCACGACTCTGCTCAACCGATCGCAAGTGTCATTTTATAGGCATATCTTTTTATTGCAATGTATTTTGCAAATATTTCAAGCGTATATTTTATAGATTTGAAATGAACCTAATGATCTTGACAAGAGATTCGTATGCACTTAAAGTTTATAAAAGAATAAGAATTATTTGTCTTCAGATCGTTTATTTGTCACACTGCGCGCGATATGAAAGAGTGTTCGCCGCGAAGGGAAGAATGATGTTCTCCATTTTAAAAGAAGCTTGACTCGGACTGAATAATGGAGCGGTTAATCAGTTCCTAAAGCGGGGAGAGATTGACGCATTGTAAATATTGGACAAACGGGCATAGTTTGCCAAACCTTCGACATCACAGGTACCCGTGCGAAATTGTAAACTCCGGACGAAACCTTCGGATATTATTATCCGAATATACGTCGCGTATGAGGAAAGCGCAGGTGGTTCTTTCGGTCAGGAAGACACGGCCGATTTTCAAATTTACCTCGCGGTTTTCAGAGTTAGGAAAGTTGCTTTTGAAAAGTAATTTGTTATCGTTACTCTCCACACAACACAACGACTAAAATCGAGACATAAGACGTTTTGAAAACGTCTTAAAAACGTCTTAGAAACGTTTTATGTTTCAAAGTCTTAGAACTTCAAGATGTTTTATGTCCTGATTTGAACATTATGTTGTTGAACATTATGGGTTGTTATCTTAGAAAACTTAGAAAACCATCTCGTTATTGCTGCCGTTATCTATTTCGAGAAGTAACTCGTTATCCTTACTTAAGAAGTAACAAGTCATTACAATCTTTTCATCGACTTCTGAAGAACCTTTCTTTTTTGTCGTCCATTCCATGTAAATGTTCAGCGATTTCTCCAGTGAAAAGCTTGCACCGTTTTGCGCATTCGAGTGTAACCTTCGGACACGATATGTATATCAAAAATATCGTAGCGTGCCTCCTCGATCTCCGCGAACATTTCGCGTCTGTTTCTTTTATCGATCATCGTTATTAAAATGTCTATTATTTAACGCGCCCGGGAAAAATCGCGAGATCTGCGTTGCCGAAAATTCACGTCCACCGCGCGATCTTTTTTTTTCTATATAAATATCTTTTTTTATTTAAAGACACACCTTGGGGAACGATACCACGTTACCCAAGGTGTTCTACCGAGACATTCGCAACGCTATCGCTCATTGTAAAGTATAAGACGATTCTCGCCGGGGTGGGGACGAACGGGGTGGTCGATATTAACTGCGAAGCACCTTCCGCGGAGAACGCGAGTGGCGAAAATACTCCAGTCACATGCCGTCCGCGGTCGAGTGCGCTCGTCGTCGGAATTCGCAATCCTCCGCGCTTCTTTGCACGGCAAGCCCTCGTCCGCTGAAACCGAGGAAGTATCAATCGTTCATAATGCGACGGAAGACATCTCGGGTCCGTTGAACGTCAAACGTCCCGCGTCATCGTTGCGCGTCTCATTCGCGCGCTGCCGCGGCTTTCGTACAGTAAGCTCTCGTCTGTCCCGAAATATTAATCATTTCGCCATACATCACTAGAAGAAGAGAGAAAGAGAGAGAAAAAGGGCCGTAAGGAGAGAGAGAGAAAGAGAAAAAGAATGTGTGTATCCCGTTTGCGCAAAAAGTCTCGTGTAAGATAACGCGAAAATCGAGGAATCGTGATCCGAAGAAAATCTGCATTCGAAAAATTCGCGCGTACGACAATCCCCATGTAGCAGAAACTTCTAAAAAATATTTTAAGTCTGCATTAATAGTCGTTACTTAAAACTCTTACCCCAGGCGAGGTATTTAAATTTGAATTTCGAGTTAGATGTAAGTTTTGCAGTTGATTACAAATGTAATGTCGCATGTATTGTATAATCCAAATGAAAAACTCCAATCTAACTCTAAATTTGGATCTGAGTATCTCACGTGGAACAAGTTTCAACTAACGACTATTAAGCCTTAAGTCCATATTAATAGTCGTTACTTGAAACTTCTTTCTGAGATGCTCAGATTGAGTTCAGAGTTAAATAAGAGTTTTTTTAATTGAATCGTAATTGCAGATATAATGTCATTTGTATCATATAGCTCAACTGAAAAACTTGGATTTAATTCTGTGTGAAAATCTGAGTATCTCACAAACTTCAAGTAACGACTATTAATACAAGTCTTATGCATTTTAAAAAACGTCCTACTTTTTCAGGCATTTTTTGGGTGTTTTTAAGATGTCTTTTAGAAGATTGTGCTATCTGGGTCTTTTTGTAGACCGAAAGGTATCCCCCGAGATTCCTGGAAAGGATTTTTCTCCTGCACCCTTTCATTTCTTTCCAATACACGTAGGTTGACGTTGGTTTGAATTTTAATGCGAGCTATTGACCTTCGGTATCGACCTTCGGTATATACCATCGTGGTGTTAATTGACACGTTGAATGTCACGTTGACGGCCATTTGTGTTATGATATCACTCTCATATAACACATAGTTTAAAAAATGTTTGAGAAATATGTTTCAGACGTTTTATTTTTTCCAAGACGTCTTCACGACGTTTTAAAATATCTTAATGTTTTCTGGGCTGCATCTCATTGAATTACGTACAAAGTATAATTAATTGCATTTGTAAAATCAGTTTTATAGCTAATAGAAAACTGATGAAACGAAGATAGATGCAACTCGAACTGCATTTATTTACCATATCTTTGATAATTTTATTATCAGTTAAGCTTTTATACAATTAACGAAAATCAGTCAACATGTTAAATTAACCCTTTATTTTAAGTTTAGAGAACAGTAATCGATTTCTATTCTACTTGATGTGAGCAGTCATAGGTGAAACCATCGACAGTCTTGCTGAGTTCCAAAAGATTAAAATAAAAGAATTGATTTATCCTATTGAAGAAAATAAATACTCTCTTTGTTGCTTGGAAGATATCTGGAAAAGAATAAATGTCATGAAATAATATAAAATCTTATAAAATAATCAAAAATACTTAAGAAAAAAACGCAAAATTGTACTCTGACAGTATATCAAGAGTTGAAATAATCAGGAAGCGAAAAGGAGGTGAAAAGAAAATGATTCTTAACGCGTTAACTGCTACAATAATATTTTCGAACTTTGTCCTAGACGTTGTTTAAAAATTAGTGTGTTATTTTAATATTTTAATTAATTATATTTATTATTTAGCAAAATTAAGAAGGAAAAAAATTTACGCGAGTTAACTCATAGTTGACGTATCAAAAATTATTTCCACGTGCCAGCTATGAGATACTTGACAGTTGATGTGTCAAGTTTTCACTAGCACTACTCAAATTGCACGTAACAGTTTAACTCTGATCATCATTAATGAAGATAAATCATACGGGGAAAACAGATTAGCCGAATGACAATTTTACAACTAGATGCGTTTTGGCTGAGGAACACAGAACTCTGGTTCTCATGAGGCAAATTCGATTTGTCCGTTTCCTGCAGCCAAAACACATTTGAGTCCACAATGTGCTTTTTGCTTCACTTTTTCTGGCTAAAGTTTAAAATTTTAAGTCAGAAAGAGATACAGAGAAAAAAGCAGGGAGCAAAGAACATATTGTAGATCAAACTTTAGTTGTGTCATTGTCACGTTATTAATTCAACCAATTTCTTCGTGCATGTTTCGTTATCCTCGATTGGTAGAGCGCAACGCTTCGTTATCCTGATTCTCAAGTCGGTTGACGTTTCATTTATTTATTCGCCACGAAGAATTATCTGTGCTGTCTCGCGGCTTCGACGGTGTGCGTGTGTCTTTCAAGAAACGTCGGTGGTACGCACGTTTCCCCGCCGGGTTATGCAATCGCGTTTCGTGCGCGCTACTTTTACGCGAGGTTCGTGCGTCCCGCGAAAGATTCGACGATAAATGAACCCCGCGACTTCGCAAAGCGTCGCGGTGCTATCGCCGTCTTGAAAAATAACCGGCTCGGGTCGTCGTCGCTGTATTTCAATTTGAAAGCTTGCTCGAATACTAGCATTTTCCCCCGGCCATTAGAACATCCGATTTTCGCCAGAGACGCGCGTGCATTTGAGACAGGGTTGGGAAGTAACTCTTATACCGTTACAAGTCACTTTTCTCCTCAGGAACAATTTACAAGTAAACGTACCCAAATGGTACACTCCGATTTCTTTCTAATTTGGCACCAATGTAGAAGTACAAAAAATATTTAGATTATATTTTTGGCCCACTTTGAGTTTCACGGGCAGTTTATAGCTTTTTAATGTTCTCACTCCTATCATCAAAATAGGACAACAAAAATGCATAAGAAGTAAAATTGAATACAAGATATAGTTAAATTTGTTAATTTGTTAATTGTTAATTTTAACAAAATCGGCATAGTTGAGACACAAACCATTCTTTAGTCCAAATTTCTTTAGTCGAGATTTCAACCGAAATATTTTAAATCTGTGCTAAATTAATTAAAAATGGCTCGAATCTCGGTCAAACTGAGAAATTATTTGTATAAATAATTTTTTTCAACTTTTTACATGTTTTTTTTAAACATTTTATTATTTATACAAATAATTTTACACATTTGACTTTATATTCAGAAATCAGCAAAAACGCCTCTATCATTTTATTTTTTATACATTTTTGTTGCACTTGATGATAGAAGTGAGAACAATAAAAAACTATAAACTGCCTGTAAAACTCGAAGTGGGCCAAAATGAAAAAATATAACTTAAATATTTGTTGTACTTTTACATTTGTGCCAAATTAGAAAGAAATCAGAGTGTAACTTTTGAGTAGGTTTACTTGTTAGTGACATCGTTATTTCTTTTATTAGTATCGGTAACGGTAACAAGTTGCTTAAAAAAAGTAATTATTTTAATTTTACTGTTATACACACAACGCCATTACCGTTATGACTGTTTACTTGTGCTCAATAATGACTTGATAAAGCCGGTTCATTAGCAATGTCTGTTTCATAAACTATAGTGACGGTAACGCATTTGCATTTCTTAGATAACGTTAATAAATGCAAACGTTAATTTTATTGTTATTTTATACATGTGGAGAGTTACTTTATATATGGGAAGGCGACACAGTCGTTAAATTGTAAAAATACAATTTTCAGAAGTTGATGATAAAAGTAACAGAAGTTGTAACTGTTCATTAGTTTTTGGTTCAACAGTAACAAATTTTTTTCAAAGTGAATAATTGTAATGAATTATTTTTTTCAAGGATCCATTACTTTTAAAACGTATCTTTTTCAACTTTGATTTGAAATCATGAGAAAATATTATAATAAAAATTGTTAAAATTATATTTCTTTCTTTACAGCGTTTTTTAAAGATGAATTGTATTGAAATTATAGTACAAATTGCTGTAAAAATAGTAAATTTGATGATCTTATCTGGTATAAAAGAGATTCAAGTATATACAATAATTTTGCAGTAAAAAGTCAAATATGTACAACATTTTTAAGTAAATACATAGTAATTTCGGCCATGATTCTGTACGGTTTAAAATTAAAATTAATAAAAATTTCGTTGTAATTTTTATTACACGATAAATAAAATTTAGTTGGATTAACCAAGTATCTGGTAAGGTTACCAGAATTCTGCAGTTTAAATTATCAAACAAGATTTCTGGTTAAACGGAACTTACAGCCGTTCAATTGGAACAGATGTAAGTGCTAGTTAAGAAATCTTGTTCGGTTAACCAGATTTCTGTTAACTTGAACACACAATTCCGGTAACTTCAAGCGGAATTCTGATTCGTATTTCATCAGACATTTAGTTAATCTAACCAAACGCTTTTTTTCCTGCACTTTCTCCATGTAACTTGGCTCACACGCGAGATCGTGGACGACAGGGCGCCCTCGGCGATGCCTTTGACCGATTTTCTTTACCTCGCAAGAAGACACCCGTTTCATGAAACATGCAGCGCGTTTGGAACGTGGCCGTTCGTCCGGTAATTCGTACGCGACAGGCCCTGTCGGTCTCGGCGATTGCAACGACCGGCTGTCTCTGTCACGTCGATCGCATTGTAGCCCGTCGCTGACATGCCGGAAGCAAAACATACGTCAATCATCCACCGTCGATTGCGACGTACATATCTCCGGGAAGAAGTCGTAGACCCCGTCGCTCACGAGTAGGAAGCCACAGAATGTGACGTGGACACAACGTGGAAGCGCAACTTCCCTCGTTCGAATATACTTACACCAGAATGTAATATTCAAGCAGGGCGCGATTAGACGCAAGTTATAACTCGCGAGTCATACTTCCGCCGCGTGGTTTCTCGCTCTTGACGTCACATGGCGATCCGATATGCCCGCAGTAGCGAATACGTGTATGCACTTATGTGTATGTGTGTGTGTGTTAGAGGGAAGCGTAACTCTAGCGACACGTTCAATTCGATTTGCATTCGCATTCGAGGAATTAATCGGTTATACTCGGGGCGGATTGCACGTTTCGTTTCGTGCGCTCGAATCACCGGCTGTCTCATGGTCGTCGTTATTGTCGTCGTCATAAATTCGCTCCACGTCCCGAAATTGCACATTTCGTCTCCCGTGCGGGATAAGGTAAACGTCTGTACACTCTAATAATACTGTACCTAACTCTGAACATTCTTATTGTTTCGATCTTTAAGTACAAATATTTAAACATATAGTATAACAATATTTAAACATATAATATTTAAACAAATATTTACCATATAGGAAATATATATATTCTACGTTTTGAAAGTTTAAATATTCGTATTCGAAAACCGGAATAATAAGAATGTGCAGAGTTAGGTACCAGTGTTATTAATGTCCAGACGTTGATACTTTTACTTTATAGGTAAAAATATCCAAGTATTATGTAAATGATTTGCTTTGGCGTTACCTGCCGATCGTTACAATTGGCATATTCCTATGTTAGCATATTCAGTCTTTACAATCCTAGTTAGTTAACTAGTTGTAGGAAGAATCGATCTGTCTTCGCCTTCCCCTATCGTACTGTTATTATTGTCATTTATGTGGCGTCTTGGCTCTAACCGAACTTGGCTCATAAGAATCAGCAATTCTGTTCATTGCTGCAAAACGCGTTTAGTTCTTCCTCATTGTCATTAATCCAACCAATCTTTTTTCTTCGTGCTATTTCTGTAATTCTTTCCTTCGGCATATAGATCTTGATCGACGCGAGAGTCTCGGGCTTGATACACTGTTTTTCTTTATGCGGTTGTTAGTTCGAATCCACGTCGGTTCGCGCATCCACCCGTCAGCCGAGCAATCGTCATCAATGAGCGATCAGGAGCTGAGACCGCGATTGCGGTGTATCATGAAGGACAATCAGTGGTTCCCGAAGGACGAGACGTAGGGGGACATGTCCCGCTGCTTGTCGTCATCTATGACAGGATCGACAGATGCGGGGCCCCTGCAGCCCCAGGAAGATCCCGTGCCTCTTCCCGTCCAACCGTCGACCTTCGAGCGACCGGTATCGGAGGACAGTTCGTTGACCCGGCGAGATCGTCGCCGTCATCAGCCGCGACGGAAAATGACGTCCGCGCCACCGTCCGGGCAAACGATACAATTGACTCCGCTCTGGGAACATGTGGTACAGTGCGACGTTGATTTTGTTTCATTTACCCAGACAACATAATGTCTAAAATCAGGACATAAGGCGTCTTAAAGATCATCTTTAAGATGTCTTTCAAACGATTTACGTATAAATGTCTTTAAGGCGTCTTAAAGATTATTTTTAGGACGTCTTATGTCCCAATTTTAGACATTATGTTGACTGGGTAGTTTCGCTTTCCTTTATTTTACACAAATTTTTGTGCGAATTCTGTCGGGAATCGTTTGATCTCTGAAATATCGCTCTTAATTTTTTCTGAGTTTCTTAACAATCCTATTCGATCTAAATGAACGGGCTAGCATCGGTCTCGTTTAACCCAAGATTTGTCTATAGATACTTTCTAGCTGTTCTCCAATATATACAAGGTGATTTACCACTGTTGTGCCAAATAGAAGAATCTGTTATACCACTATTGAGTACTATACAGTTCATTCACAGTTGCCATAGTGCGGGTTGTCTAATTCACGGAAACTGAATGATAACATAATGATAACTTCATAAATACGCGTTTCTGGATCTTTGCTTATATAACAAAAATTGTTCTCCGAGGTGTTGTCTTCTATATTCTATTGACGTTTGGCACAACAGTGACGAATCACTCTGTATATAGTGTTTCGATGTTTTATTTTATTATATTTACCGCCACACTAAATTTATAAATGAGTCCCATCAGACTCAAATTCTTTCTCAGTGTTCTGTTAGCTATATTTTGTTGATTCTTCGCGATATTTTTATAAATACTTATTAAAATCATTCAAATAAACTATGAATAATGGAGTCCTTATGGAAACTCATGCATCACCTGGATATGGGTAATGCAACACTCAACGTGTTATAGAGGTCAAACTATCTCTTTGAACAATTCCGTCGTGAAACTCTGAAGTTCAAGTATAAAGGCGAATTCTGAGATACGCCTGACATCCGTCTGGTCCAGGTGCGCACGCGTAGGTTTCCATCCGAGGTCGACACGCAGGCCACCTTCGTCGAGATCTCTGAAAGACTTCGGGATCCAGAATGGGAGGTACGTCAGCATGCCCTACGGGTGCTGATGGACGTGCTACCGACTCTGAACGCCGATGTCGTCGACAAGGTCATGCAACCAGTGGTGCCGGAGCTGATCAATAATTTGGGACACCCAGCGCCGGCAGTTCGTAAGGGTGCCTTGGACACACTGAGGGTGTACCTCGTCCACAGCCCCAATAGGGACAGCATGGTGAAAAATGTAAATATCCGCAACGGATATTCATTGAAAAAGAAAATAAGGAATATTCTTAAAATTTTTTGGAGCAAACTCTCATTCAAAACGATAATAGAAACACTGCCGCTTAAAGCCGCAAGAGTAAGGGCCGGTTTTTCCAACCTCTTGCTAAGCTAACTAACAGTTAACTCATACGTCTGTCTTTGTTTCTCCTTTAAATTAGATAGAAACAGACATAAGATTTAACTGTTAGTTAGCTTAGCAAGAGGTTGGATAAACCGACCCTAAGTGTTTCACTCTAGCTTAGAGCTAATTCCGACTTCTTACGAGTAAATCACACGATGTTCATGTGACGGTATAATACATCAGATTCATTCTTCAAGTTGGAATGGAAATATTTATTCGACGATTCAGAATAAAGAATCTACTTATGTAGATGAAGGGAATATTGTAGTAAAAATTAATATAATTTAAACGCTATTTTTACTATGATCTTTTTTCTAGGTGGAGTGAATAATATTTTTCTAGTGAGATTTCACTCGAAAGAAATTTTCACTCGATTGAATTTTTCTTTGGCAATTTAAGCACTAGTTAAGTTACTGCACAATTAATGAAGATGAATGCGACAATCTCAACGTGTTAATAAAGTTTCAACGCGACATATCTGGAATCGAATCCGGTGTTTTCCAGATTTCCGTCGCGGAGATGTGATCTCCGTGTGATTAACGACGCGCCATCACCAGAATCGTTTTTCCCGTTTCCCTTAGATCCTGCACGACGGCTTGAACCGTCCGGACGCCCACAATCCGTTCCAAACGAACGTAACGACGGGTGTGATCCTGAGCGCGCCTCTGTTGCTCTTTCCATCCTCGGACAGTCCAGCGCCGACAAGCCAGGTCCTCAAGGACGCCACGGTCGCCTTCGCCTCCCGGTTAGTCCAAGTGCCGCATCAGGAAGCCGTTCTCAAATCTCTCATGAAGATCCGCGACGCGGTCGGCGAGGAGGAGTTCGAGGGCTACCTGGCGGATTACGACGATAACATGAAGAAGAACATCGAGATCCTCTCCAAGATCTACAATATCAGACCGGGCAAGAGGAAACAAGGGCGCAAGCACGCGACGGACATTATAAAGGCCGACAAGGAGCGCGTCTTGGACAAATCTCACTGGGACAGCGACAGCGACACCTCCGGCATAGCCGAGGAGGAGGACGAGACGCCGAATGGTACCGGGCCGCCGGGAAGGGTCGTCCTGGAGACCGAGATCAAATTCAATGAGGAGACGGCTATCACGATGACGATTTTGGAAGAGAAAGACGACGAGGAAGAAGATAGCGAAGAAGACGGCGAACAAGAGGACGTCGAAGAGAGCGACACCGTGGATGTTCTCGCGGACCCGTTCTCGGAAGACAAACGGAAGACACCCAGACGGGTGCATTTCGGCGGCGAGATCGTCAAGCTGAGGACACCCGACAGCGACGAGACGGAATCGATCGAGATCGCGGCGCCGAAGACCCGGATACCGCTTCCTGTGTCGCCAGCCACGAAGATGCCGGAGAGGGCTCGACGGCGGCCTTGGTCGCAACCGTGCAGCCCTCACGCGGAGAAGCGAGGGTCGAAGCGGGCTTCCAGGTCAGCCTCTAGCAGTCCCAAGAGAGAGGCGTACACGCACAACGCGCAGCTGAGCCCGAAAAAGAGCATTCTCGCGCGGACGACCAGCGGGGGGCCCGTCATCGTTGTCGACCCTGCGACGGAGGAGATGAAGAGTGCGAAGGAGCGGAGAAACGGTGAGAACACGGTCCTAGAAGACGAGGGCTCTCGTGCGACCGGTAGCTCTCAGCAGAGCGACGAGACGTCGAACAAGGAACAAGCGGCGCCGTCGTCGCCGAGTCAAGGCGAGAAGAAGAAGCCCAAGGACGACGACGACGCACCTACTGTGCTTCAAGTCGCAACCGCGGAAGAAGCTTTGAACACGTCTGCAACGGAGGAGCGAGTCATTCCTAAAAGAGGTGACAATCGCGTGGACGCGGTCGGCTCCAACGAGAACGACGTGGTCGAAGTTACCTCGAGACAGTCGAAAGATCACGTGCTGACGGAGGCACCGAGCCCATCCCGCAGGTCGCACATAATGAACAGAGAAGATACCCAGGTGGGTGACGAGGCTTTCGAAATGGAAGGAGGACGCTTGAATGAGCGAAACGTCGTTTCGGGGAGCGACTTCTTTTTCGGTGAGGTCAAGAGCAACGTCAATGTGAGCGACTTAGCGTTCGGCTCGCCGGTATACGAGTGCAACGCGCGAATCAACCGGCTGGTCGGCGGTGACTTCGTCGACGAGATCGAGCAGGTCGCCGGGCTGATCACGGAGGTGGATAGCGACGGCGAACAGAAAGGACGCGGTCAACGCGACAGAAAGAACGCGTCAGAGTCGAACGGAAGCGTCACTTGCAGCAGCAGCGAGGGCGAGGGCAAGCCGCAGGAGCCCAACTGGGAGGAACTGGGTCTGGTCAGTCAGGAGGTTTTGGACGACTTGCATAATAAGGTAAGAGCACTCGTGCGCGAAAAAGGGATTTGATTGGATATCAATATATCTATATTGGATTAATTAAATATCTGCTGAGGTATGAAGGAACCAGAATTCCGGCTGAAGAATTCTGTGCTGGAGTTAATAAGATTCTGGTTAACTAAACAAGGTTTCTGATTAACCAGATTGGTTAGTTCAAACGAATTTGTTTTCCGTATGTGAATGTTGTTTCTAGTGAAGGAGCATTCGGATCGTTAACAAATACATTGAAAACCAAACCGAGTAAAACGAACCAAATCTCAGGATTGAGTAAATTCTGTCACAGAAACTGAAATTAAATCGAGCCGGAGAAAAGTTGAGTCAGATTGACAATCTAACGAAGAATTTCAATTACAAGATTTAGTTGACAATGAAAGTTTTATGAAACTGGAACGCAGTTATATATCCATATGTATAAAATAGAATGTCCGTCTATCCGTCTGTATGTTCCCTAGAAACTTCTAAACCCTTTGACTGATTTAGACCAAATTTTGAATAGTTTAAGACTCTTTAAGACTCTATTCTGAAAATATATATCACCATGATAGCTGGACATCCCACCCTCTTCGCCTGATTTCATCCCTTTGACACTTTGTGATAACCCGGACGACACCGAGTAGTTTAAACTAGTCTGATATAAATGTTCTTTTAACTAGTAAAAAGTTAATCAAACTTTATACGAGTGTAACTCTATCTTCTGTGGAAAGTTAAGTAGACGATCGATACGATCAATGATGTGTTAAGACGGCTTTATGATCGCCTCATTGAACTGAATTTTGAGCTCACTTTACCTGAACAATTATTAGAGATTCAAAGAATACCAAACCTTTGCTGAAGGAATCAGAACAATTGATTTTTTACATACAACCCTGAAATTGAGTTCGTTTAACTCGATTTGGGTTATTTTGATTGATTTTCTTGTTTTGTACAGTGTAGGTAATGCGTCCTACACGTGTACAAGTGTAATTTCCGTGGAAGATTCATAACTGAGAAACGCGATAACGTCCGACTTTCCGGCAAATCAGCGGTATAAATCGATTTGCATTGTTATCATGCAAATTATACTCTCGAAATCCCTGGACTGTCGTTCTGGAATTTTATTTGAGCACCATAAATCGTGACAAATAAAATTCACCTTTGACCCTTTCGCTATTTTTCGTATCTTGCAAGAAAACTTAGGAAGAAGTTAAAAATTTGGTCTAAAACATTTCTCCATACACCTCATTATTTCGAAGATTATTATTCGCTTACGAATCATTTTATCACCTTTGAGGGATTGCTTCAATAGTTAAACGCACGACGAAGTACATATTAAAAAACAAAGTACGCCATTTTCTAGAATTCACTCAGATCTCACGACAGAACTTAGGAAAGAGTTAAAATTTTGGTATAAAACATCTTCCCATACACACCATGGTTTCGAAGATATTCACTCACGATTAATTTTGTTATCTTCGAGAGATGGAATCCTTAAACACACACACGCACGAGCAAGCACATATTAAAAAAAGAAAAACACACCCATATAGTTTTTCAGCTTTGCTCAAGAATATATTGCTAAAGAATACACCAAAATCCGTGAGCGACACTTCCGTATGTTCTCTACTGGATTAATCCTCTTCAAATCCACGTCGTGGAGCTATTTGCGCTATTATCGCGCGTGATTCTACGATCAATGATCTCATAAAAATCAGCCGTTCAATTCTAAGCACGGCACGTTTGCACCAACGTCAGCTGTTTATTCAGCTGAAGCTAATTCGATGTATCACAGTTAGAGAAAATCGAGAAGCAGGTATTCGTACATGCCGTACAGGTACGACGCCGGGTATTTCTGTGTCAAACGTCGCCCATAGAGATCCGTGCGAATACAATTCGGACCTATTTCTGGCGACCGCCGGGCTAATGCCCCGCTTCGGGCCACTCGATGCGACGATTAACGCTTTACGTTTGGAGACCCTTGACTTTAGGACAAGCCGGTCCGATACATCACGGTGAGAAGTAGGTCGATCGATTTTCGCCGACAAAAGTTCGTCGCGTGACGTAACGCGATTTAAGCTCCATCAATTATCAGGATTACGTGTACGCGCGTGTACGGGCTTTAATATATTTTTTTCCCTCCTTGTTCTTTCATTTTTCTTTCTCTCTGTTTCGTTGCTTATATCTCGAACACCAGGTATAGCCACTTTTGCGCAGTGTTTCTCATATCTTCACTCGAGGTGCGTCACCTCTCCTTGCGTTTTGGAAAATTACGCGGGACAAATTACCGCAACATGAACGGAGAAAGAGCGGCCGCAAACTGTGCAATGTCGTCGTCGTCGTTAATTATCATTGAAAGGCTGGATAGACATCTTCTAATCGTCGGATGTGGCGTACTCATAGTAGACATCGGGCGAATAATCGAATAGCTCGAAGTCCAGCCTCAGCTTCTCGTACAACCTCCGCACCATCGTCTTGCTCAGCTGACTAAAGTACACCTTGGACGCGTTTGCGTAATTATTGCTATGCCTCCATCTAGGTCTGATCTTGTTCTGCAGGCCTAACTTGTTGATCGCGTACACCTGATCTCGCCACAGCGTCTCCACCTGCGCGAAATTAATTCCATTAAAGGCGATATAGTCGCGAAACCACCGATCCATCTTAACCACGGATATTGTTCCGAAACAAAAGGGAAAACGACATCTCAAGAAATGGAACAATTTCCCGAAAAGTCATAGTCCGAAAAATACAATAATTTCTTGAAATATTAGATTGGTGCAAAAGGTTTGTCGCGATTGTTAAGTAAACACAGAAAATTATATCCAATTTCAAATTAATAACTTTTATGAATAAAAGAGGAACAAAACATGGACTTAGTATTTTTTTAATCTAGAAAGGATTTCTTTCCTTTCATAATACCTAAATTTGTCTTAATAAAAAAAAAATACAAATCTTTTGCGCGCCAATCTAATATAGTTTTTCGAAATATTGATCCTTTCGGACAACACAAAACTCGACAAAACAGGACAGCGTATCAATATTATTATTATCATGATTATTGTTGTTTTGAGAAAGCTGTGTTTATCTCGTTGTGCTGATTTTGGTATTATTATTTCTTATGCTTTCAATCCTTCGCGAAGGTTGCACTTTGGAAAATAATCTCGGGGTATCTGGATCTTGAAAATATGACTTTTCGGGGAAATTATTCAATTTTTTAAATTTCTTTACATTTTTTGCAAAACAAGGCATATACGCAGTACTTTAACAACTTAAATTGAGCAGAGTGATATGCATTAACGTCGCGGATCGGTGAAAGCAGGAGCGTGCCGTGATTTTTCCTTTCTTTCGCGGATAATAAAGCTCGGAGACCGACTAACTTTTTCCGACAGGAAGCGAAGTTCGGAAAGTCGAGGAAGTAGAGTTCGGGGGAGAATCGCGCGCGCAGCTCGGCAGCCGCGAACGATCGCAGCCACGACTTGATATTGACCTTCGCGATAATGTGGTATCTGACGAGGCACGGTGTGCAGAAAAGATAATACGGTATCCAATGATCGTCGGCGTAACTGGCGAGGTCGGTGTTAATCACATAGTCCACGAACTCCCGGAAGGTCGGCTCCACGCCAGCCGGCGGCGGTGCGCCTTCACGCCGGATCACCTGGTCCGCTCGTGGCTCGACGAAATCTTTCCCTGAAAGAAGTACCGGTCGTTTTCTGTCAATTGCCATCGTACGTCGCGTGAGCGAGAGCGAGCGAACATTAATCGGATAGACCATCGACACTCACCGCGATACTTCTGCACGATCTTGGCGCCATACTTCCGATAAAAGTGAAGCGTCCCGTGCTCCCGCCCGGCCACGGAGTTCTCCAGCTTGTCGCGGTAGGCGCTCAGCAGCCTCTCGAACGGATGCCGCACGACCAGCAGCCTCCAGCTGATGTTCAGAATCCGGGCGGCCTCGGGGTAATCGAGTTCCGGTATCTTTTTCCGGGCGATGATCGACAGCTGCTCTTTCCCGTTATTTAGCGTCTCCTCGGGGACATTCATTAATAAACAGAGATTATAGAGCCAGGTCGTGGAGCCGGCTTTGTACACCGGGCAGTATGATACGTTGTGTACTCTGCGCAGGGGAATCGTCAGTCTTATCTATAAGAGACCTCGACCGGCCTTCTCTCGTATCGGCTAAGCGTTTAAAAGTCAAGTACGATCTTTTCTCTACGAACCTGTCCATGTAGAAGATCATGTACTGAACCGCGGGCGGGTGTTTGAACAGCGAGTCTTCCGCAAGCTTTCGGTAGAATCCCAGGTTATACTTTTTGCATACTCTGTCCACATTCAACGATCGCCGGGTGTTGTCCGCCTCGGCTTCGATCTGTAACGAAACGTCACGAAATCACTGCCATCGTTCTCTCTCTCCCTCTCTCTGAATGTAAATCGGTAAAAATGTTTTTGATTGAATCGGTAAGATCCACCAATTTTCGTTTAGTATTTTATCGATTAGTGAATCAGTAAGTAAGGGAGACAGAATCAAGTCGACCCAAAGGTTGTGTTGGCCATACGTTTGATTTATTGTGAAAGTGACAGTGAAAAAGGAATCGCAAAGTATTCATTTTAGAATATAGGTACTTTTTCTATAGAGAACATTTTGTAATCCCCTTGCCATTGTTGCTTTCACAATAAATACATGAACATAAAGTATAATCAACGTGACTCTTAGGTGACTTGATCCGGTCTTATCGATTTTCAGTAGAAATATTTATATTTATAAATATTTATATCTCACTGATTTTGACTAGTAGAAATAAGATTTCACTGCAAAATCTATAGCACACTGTAATTCCTTATACATTCTATCAAATTCAACTTTCTGCATTTGCGACGACGAAATTAATGGCTTCTATGCACCTTGCGTGCTATGACATTGTCTGCATTCGCAAAGTGCATCAATAATGGAAACGGTTGATACTACTACTAACTGAAAGTTTCAGTGAAATTTTGCCGATTGCAGTGCTATTCTTACAATCAAATCACTTTATTTTCATTCCGTATGCGCTATTTAGATGTATGTATTTTATTATTTCTCCTTACATGCCAATAAAGGACATATGTGTTGCTTATGTTTTAGAAACTGAAAGAAACTGAAGATATGTTATTAAAAGATTTGCTATGTTTCTAACGAAATTTACTATATTCTTTAGCGAGATAGGCCTTATTGTGGTAGTCTGCTTCTGCGCTACTAGAAACATAATAAAATTGAAAAGAATTTAAGTGAGAAAACAGGAAGAGAACTATAATATTCTCTCTGTGAGAGAATATATTTGTACAGTATTAACAACGAAGAATCCACTGATTATATTATACTTCAGAAAACGCATCGTCATCAAAACCTCTCTTGCTTGCTTTATCGTCAGCTCACCATCAGCCTACGCAAATCTTCGCCGGTAGGAAGAGGTTCGCTCTCATCTCCGATGATAAAGAGAGAAAATTTCAAAGTCAAGAGTGCGACTCCCAGACAAATTACGATCTGTAGTATTCGGAGGATCGCACGTTTTCGCGACCGCGACATAGTCGAGAAGCACGGCGAGCTGTTTTCTTGGATTCGCAGATGTATCGGCACTACTCGTCTCCGCGAGTATACGTTCTTTTGTTCGTGATCTATAACGGGATCCACGGTGGAATTTTCTGAGACCTCACGGGACACTCTTCCACTTTGCTATCGAGCCACCGACTGACCGGTTCCGCGCTCTCTCGTGACAGTGATGGATCTAGAGTATCGTCTGCCCCGAGCAATCGAATCGTAGAATCGATACCACCACGCATTTTGGCGGCGCATCGTCGATTTTCACAATTTCGGATAATCTCACTGGTTTAGATTCAATTTATTGTCTGCGAAGCGAGCTGCCGAAATCAGGTTTTCTGAATCGCACCTCATCAATATCTTTATTATTCTTGAACATGAACGACAGCTAAAGTTTACAGTTATATCTTATTTTGTGTGTGCTACAAACATTGGAAGAGATAAGATACGATTTAAGAGACTGTTACGGTTTCAGCAACGCTCTTTCCTATTCACGCAACATTTCACGTTGTCTCCTGAACTGAACTTGAAGTTAGGTTGGATTAACTAAATTTCTGGTAAAGAGAAATAAACGGATCAGAGCAATTCTGATTAAAGCTGTCAGAATTTTGTCCAGGTTAACCAGAGATTTTGTTAACTTAATAACAGAATAAATTTTGATAATTTCAGTCGGAATTTTTTTGATTCGTTCATGTTTCACTAGAAATTTGGATAGCCAAGACTTTTTCTCCGTGTGAAGGTGTGATTTTTCCACTCGACAGAATTTCATTTAATAATCCCGCGAAGAATGACGACAGTTGGGATATTATTTTAAACGAAGTGTTAACGAGACAATTGGGAACGTGGCGAGTGAATCGATGCAACGTGGCCGATGACTGAGTCCACTCCTGGAGTCCGAGTGAGGAACGTCATGGCTGAGAAAGCCATGATCCTCTCCGCATGTTAATTCCGTTAGCTCAGCTGTTCAAACCGTTCGCTACGTCGCTCGATAAGGTCTCGAGCGTAGCAAACGAACGGTGGCTCCTTGATTTGAGTGAATTCTGACAAGAATTATCGTTCGGTGAACAAGTTAATTTTCGACGAGCTGGCGTAAATTGATCGATAATAAAAACATGGTTCATACACAGAAAAAAAAGATTTGCTAATATATGGACAACTAAAATTATTAACTGCAGGAGCAAATTTTCTTGCCTTTATAGCAAAGTTATTTAGCTATCACAACTAAATAATTTTGCTATGAAAGCAAGAAAATTTGCTCCTGCAGTTAATATTTTTAGTTGTCTATTACGTCCCGTAGGGCCTTACGTACCTTTACATTGCGTAAAGACCGATTACTTATCCGATCAGGTTACAAAAGCTAAGTACACAGAAGGAACATGTAGATCTCGAGCCTTACAAAAGAATCATGAATCATATTACCTACAATTACGCATGTCCACATATCGCCTGATCGAACATTTCCCGAATTTCTACTTTTTCCCACCAATCTGAGCCTCATCCTTGTTACTAAGCAGGATATCTACAACGAATCCGGTAACCGCCATCCTCGAAATTTCCCATTTTTCGAAACTATAAAAAGTCCGATCCGTATGACTTCTGTGATTATTGTCATTACGACGTCTATAACTATCACCACGGGAATCACTTCTGTGATCATTATCATTACGACTTCTAAAGCTATCACTACGAGTATCACTTCTGTGATTATTATCATTACTACCTCGACGAGTATCATCTCAAGAATCAGAATCGAAGGAAGCAACTATCTCAGGAGATCCAGAACCATCCATTTCTCTCCTCGTACACACTTACAGTAAGCTATTGTTTTATTATCCATCCTTCCGCGTCTCAATTTCACTTAAGTCCAGACAGCCATTTTTACGCTGTATCAAAAACTCAACCGCAATAATTCCGGTGGACATTAATTATCGGTCAGAATTTCTAAAATCGGTTTGTCCCTTCCCCCCGTTGTAGTGGGACGTCGATCTTGCCAGCAACGGAGTGATCTGCGCGAGACTCTAGAAACTCTGGAACTACTGTCTTCCGTCTCAGACTCTCTTTCGCGCGAAGTATTTCAACGGATAACCCATAGATTACTAACACAATATTTAGATCTAGAAGATCTACCCCCCTTCCTTCTCCACCTACAGCCATTTCCGCTAGATTCGCATTCTCGTCCACCATCTCCATCTTTTCCTATAAGTTATTCTCCACCTCCTTCACTTTCAAATAATCCTGAACATTAACGCTCATCCTCACATACACACACACACACACACATACATTGTAATTATAAATAAATCGTATGTTATTTCTTTTATAAAGAAACAATAATTTCTTTTGTTTATCCGTCTTCTCCTATTATCGCTCAAGGTCCAGTCCCAAGTAAAGAGATTCAGTTCTCTGACTCAAAACTGGACCGCTCGCCGTACATCATCGGGCTAGTAAAGTGACCCTTCTGGTCGTTGACTAGCTCTTCGACCTATAAGTACAGGTGAGGCTTTCTTTACGTTGCGTTTTCCTACAGGACATAACAGCCCATATATTAGCAAATCTTTTTTTTTCCGTGTAGTATCGCGCTTGGTTACGACACTCGTGCTATGTAACGTACGTGTATTAGTGCTGTCAATTCCGGATATTAATCCCGCAATCTCGGCTACTTCTTGACCACCCGACTCTTTCTCGTATGGCTCTCGCAGACCAGTGCGATTTGCGACGCGACACGCTATATGCGATGCGCGATATCCAATGAGCGTACAGCTTTTCCGGAATACCAATACGCTCATTGGATATCGTTCGTCGCATATCGTGTGTCGCGTCGCGCATCGCACTGGTCTGCGAGAGCCATTACTCGCCTACCTAGATATTTTTCAAATACCTGCACGGAAAAAAAGATATGGACAACTAAACATAATTTGTTGTGTTAGCCACTTTTTCTTTGCTGCAGGAACTAATTTCTTTGCTAAGATAACAAGAAAATCTGCTCCTGCACCAAAAATGTAGCTAAAGCAGTAAATTATGTTTAGTTGTCCGTCTGTAGCAAATTTGCTACGTTAACCACTCGTCTTGCTGTGCGAGCAGATTTTCTTGTTATCACAGCAAGGAAATAGATTCCTGCAAAAAGAAAAAGTAGCTAACACAGCGAATTATGTTTAACTGTCCATATATAGCAAATTAGTTTGCTGCTGCAGCAGATTCTTATTTTCCGTGTGGGGATATTCGTTTATCCGACAGTCTAGTCTAGTCTAGTCTAGTATTAATTGCAAACTACATTAATAATGGGAACAGTTGATATTTTAGTTGATTTTTACAGCAAAACTTTACTATTTGTAATGCTCATAACTGAATTATTTTATCTTCAATTAAGCTTTTCTTTGATTAAAATAATCGGCAAGTCAATCATCGAAATTAATCAATCATCTTATATGTAATCGTGAATAATTTAATCGATCAAGAAAGTTACTTATGATTTCATATGTATGACGATTAATTAATTTGAATTATTGATTTGCCAATTACTAAGTCAAAGAAAATTTTAATCGATTGATACCCAACACCGTTACCCAGTTATCTGAGTATCTAATTATCTATTTTTATTGTTGTTTTATTGTTTCTTCTTATTCATTCTCCGAGTCACTCTATGCATAGAAATATTAAAGAAAGTTTAACGAGAAATATAGACACTTTATGAGATACTTAAAAGAATGCTGAAGTGAATGACGAGTTTCAAACAAAACAATTTTAGGTAAATAAATTCAGATGAATACTTGTTAAAATAAAATATGAAATATATCTGGCGAAATGTCCACTTTTCATTGACCTCATCTAAAAATGTAGAAATATTTTTCTACATCGAGAACACATTTATACAGAGAGAAACGTATGATACTATTGATTTTTTATTTTGGATAATTGATACATTGATTAGTACACACGACTTTTGGATATCCCACAGACTTCTATATACTACTAGACTGCTAACTCCCTAGTTACAGCTAAGACAAAAAGTGATGGCCATTTTTGTTAAGACATCCGATATATTCAACATACTAAATTTTGCCTTAACAAAAATAGCTGCCCCTATTTACACTACGTTAAAATTTTGCCTCACTTTTCTACAGGCCGATCGTAAGGAGTTAGCAGTCTAGTAGTATATAGTAGTCTGTGGGATATTCCACCTGGATACGCGAGTACACGAATAGTAGCCGTGAATTTTAGGTACTCGAGTACTACCTGATGTATAGAAATGCCAGGCACTAGTACGTACGTACATACGGCCCGCAACGGCGACCATCACCGGGGTGTACGCCGTATGTTCATTCAGTGTAACTTCAAGGTTACCGCACCTAGACCTTTTTATGATTGCACGTGCGACCCCACCGACGCGTCTGCGAGAAGCCCGTGAAAATAAATATGCCACGATCGATTTTCACCAGACGTTCGCCGCAATCCCGGTTCTAGCATAAATATATATACACTCATCTATTTCGCGTTCGACTTCTCCTAACGTTGTATTTACACTGCATAATTGATCTACGATGCCACCTGGAGTTTCCGCCGCGCCTGCGGTGCAGTCGCGCAACTTTTTCCAGGACTTCTTTGCCCTGACTTCTTTGTCCCAAACATGAATTCGACTCAGCTCATGATGAAATCATTATTTACCGTTTGTTAACTTGATTCATGATTTAAATGACGAAATAGATAACAAACTGTATCGATGATAAAAGGTCTCAAACTGGGAGAAGATCGATTGCTTGATTAAATCGGTCAAATTAACGTAACAATAACAGAACGAACATCGTGTTTGTTGAAGGAAACGTAATTTCTGATTCTTAAGGCCTCGCCGCGGCCATGTTGAATTTGTGACGTCAAAAGTGAGGAACGATATAACATATTGAGGAAAGTTGCATGCTATTTTTATATAAAGATAAATATAGACGAAAGAGCACTTGAAATCATTTAAGCATACTTGTAAAATTGTCCGAAAGGCATCCTTTTTCCCTGATGATTAATAAACAGTCATATAATAAATGGTGAAATGAGACATGCAGATAAAACAGACTAACTTCATCATTTTTCTCACATGTTTAATTTTACTATTTATTATACGACTATTTATTGATCATCAGAGAAAAGGAATACTTTTCGGTCAATTTTACAAGTGTATTTAAGCAATCTCAAATACTCTTTCGTTCATATTTATCTTTATTCAGAAATGAAACATGCAACTTTCGTCAGCATGTTATTTCTCGCTTCTGATGTCACAAATCCAACATGATTGGCAAGATACAAGGAGCTTTAAGTAGCAAATTTGGTCCATAAGAGTCAGAACTTCTCTTTTCCTTCAACCAAAACACGATTATATGTTATTATCATATTAATTCAACCAATTTTTATTCTCTTCATCAAGTAAATCAAGTAAATATTTCCTTGCAAAAAGTTGCGATTATCGACACTTTGTATTTTGTCGTCCCTCCGCCTTGCGATGTTTCTCAGAAAAGAGTTTGCATGTTATGCGTAATATTTACTAATCGGATTTTCCTCACATTAACTCACAGAGCGCCTCGCGCTCCTCTCATTCCCTCTATAGGAGACGCGATGAATAATGCTGCGGGAAGCGCATTTCACAAAATTGTTACCTCATATTTTTAAGGGTTGGGATAACGTCAGTTTTATACGTTCTTGCCGTGTCAGGCGACTGATTGGCGTCGTTGCGGTGATATCACGGTCGCATATGAATATTTCCCGCGGCTGAAAAACGCCGCGAGATTTCCCTCGCGCGGATCGTTACGCGACCGGGTGTGCGTGGGAGCTTAGGGTGGCGAGAAGAGGGAAGGGAGAGGAAACGTGCGGCCGCGGTAAGTCGCAAGAAAATAATTAGGCACGTGTTGCGTGCCACGTCGGTCCAGGTAGGCGTCATTCCCGTGTATATGCAAATCAGCCGGCAATTGTACCGCCATTTACCTACCGGATCGAGTGCAATTTTCAAGCCGTTCTTCGATTCATCATAGCGCAAGTAGCGCTGGATGCGCCTCGACTGGCCATTTCAAGCCCGTGGCAAGTACACTCACAGAAATATTTTGCTGGTCCAGATAGAATTTGAAATGTCACAGTTAAAATTTATCGTTGTTGTTTGTACGTTTGCCAGGAAATTGTCTGTGGTACGTAGAATCTACAGCAATAACGTTCTATCTGCAATATCTGCGAGCGAATTTAGATGGCTGTGAGGATCATATATTTGTTATTCTCTCTCGTAGCTGATCTTTCTTGTCTACCACAATCAAATTTTTAATCTGGATGAGCGTCACAGAGAGACTTTCTTGCTAAATCTCGCAAATAGCTTAGAAATTCTGTCCAAAATATAAAACATGCGCGTTACCGCAGTGTTTGCTGATTATTGTCTTGGCTAATTTCTCGTAATTCTTTTTACGACTGTATTTTTTTTAGTTTTATGTTTATTCGCCGTATGTCCGTCGCATGTGCGGACTAAGGACGCGTAAATAAAGAGACCTTGAAGCACGAGTGTCCAGGGTGCATTTCGGGAGTGTTGAACAGTCAGAGACGCGAGAATCGACCCCGTGCGGTGGTGAGTTCGGTGGAAATACACGGTGAGAATGCGGATGCCGCCGGTGCAATGCGTTCGGTCTCTCGCTGCAGCGATCGATAACGCAGTCGCGCGACTCGTGAGTTTCCAGCGACACTGTCCCCTTCTCGTTCCCTGATCGTATTCCCAAATAATAATAATAATATTAGCCTAATAGGGGTCGGCCCAGTTAATCCTTTGAGATCTTGTGTCGAATTTGACTGGACATGTAGCATTTCGTTCCGCTCGTCTAGATTAACTCGTGCGATTAACTTAACGATTTCTTTTGTTTTCTTTTTTGATATTTTAAAGGAAAATGTAAGAAAGTTGTGTAATTTTTTATGGCGCACATTGAAGTAGTCTAAGGCTATTGATGATGTTTATCTTCAACCATGCAATATTAAACTTCACGATATTGTGCGAAAATAGTCAAATTCACCGGCTGGAAGGAAACTGCGACAACAATTAGAGGTACAAAGGGTTAACACGTCCATTACTAACGTTATACGAGGGTAGGATGAAAAGTTCCGAGCTTGAATAAGAAAACAAAATTTTTTTGGATCGATTTTCATTTATTTCTCAACATAATCTCTATTCAGCGTGATACATTTTTCCCAACGATGTTCTAAAGCGGTTATGCCAGGCTGATAGGTCAATTTGTCAAGTTCCTTAAAATAGCCATTTACAGTGTCGCTAACTTCATTGTCGTTCGCAAATCTTTTTGCACCGAGCTATTTTTTGAGATTGGGAAAGAGATAGAAGTCGCTTGGAGCTAAATCTGACGAGTATGGTGGGCGGGTAAACAATTCGAACTTTAATTAATTGATTTTAGCTTAATCACGGCATGAATTTCCACTTTTTCCATTTTTACAAACAATGCTTGAGGCGTTTACTCTGGCGAGCTATCAAATCGATACTGAACAATTTATTGACTTGAACCTTCGAATATAAGCATATGAAGAATGAAATCATGCAACACTATTAAAATATTAAACACAGTAGATTTATCTATATATGAGGCCCGGAACATTTCACCCTATCCTCGTATCAGTATCAATATTATATAATTATTTGCCTCTTTAAGGAGGCCTGCTTACGGCGCTCAGATTGTTGTTCATTGCGCCCTCGGATATGTCGAATAAAAAATCACTCGATTTGTTCTCTTACGTGTATCCTTGCCGAACGTAGCGCGGGAGGAGTCAGTCGGAGTTTCGAATCGAGACGAAAGTTGGCACACGCGATTTCGGATGAGTCACACGATCGCGACTAAATATTCGGCGAATATGCGACTGGTCAATTTCCACGAGCAGGCTATTTAAATGCGGCTCATTCTTATCACGCGTAATTGCCGGGAGATCCGCGTCACGCGAAGAGAGATGCGCGAGTCGCGGGGGCGGGTATAACGCCGGTTACACGACGGTTGTGCAGGTGGACGCGCCGTGAGATTCTAATTCCGCAATCCCTTATCGTCAACCGTTGTCACTTTTGCAGGACGATTGGCGAGCGCGCGTGAGAGCCTTAGAGAGAGTCGCGTCGGCCCTGCGGACGTCCTCGGCCCTGATCGCGATAGAGTCGCGATTAGGATCGCTCTTGCATGCAGTGCTCGGCGGCGAAAGGAGCTGCCGGGTGGCCGCTGCCGGTTTAACGGTGGCGAAGGTAAGCTCATAACTCGTTCCACCGAGATCGTCGTAAATGCGCCGAAATCTCGGCCAATTTATCGCCTGCGCGAGGATAACGCCGTGCCACTGTTCATTACTTAATAATGCATCGCGCGAGTAATGCGGGTGTGCATGTGCCTGTCGCAAGCACACACGCACACTCTTCAAGTGAAATCTCATTCAGGACAAGTAAAAACCGAGTCCACCGACAGCGACAATACCGCTACTCGGAATCACAAGACCGAGTGTTTTATCAGAACTGTAGAGTAAATTCTTAATGCGTCTATTGCAGATTCGATGCAGATTTTTCTTTATTGCACCTCAGTATAGTACCTCGTAATTTTCTTTTTTAATTTCGCCATGGAAGTGTTAAGAACTTTGAAGTATTAAGATATCACTCGTGAAGAGGATTCACCTGTTATGATGTCTACAGACTACATCTGCAATAAATGTATTTTAATCCATATGAGCGAATACTTCAGTCGACTAGAATTGAATGAATTTAATTTTATTTTTGTGTATATAACGATGGACCATATCACGCTACTCGGAATCACAAGAGCGAGTGTTTTATTAGAACTGTAGAGTGAATTCTTAATACGTCCATTGCAGATTCGGTGTCTTTTCTTTATGGGAACCTTCTAACCTCAGTTATGAGAATCTTATTTTTTAATTTCGCTATGAAAGTATTAAGAATTTTGAAGTATTAAGGTATCACTCGTGTGAAGGAGATTCACCTGCATGACATCTGCAGACGACATCCGCAATAAACGTATTAATCCACACGAGCGAATACTTTAGTCGATTAGAATGGAACGAATTTAATTTTATTTTTGTGTGTGTAACGGTGGACCATATCAGATTCACTCTTCAAAATTTCAAGTGAAAATATTCATATTCGACGATTTACAATGGAGGAACTCGTGACTCATTTATATGGGGAATCCGTACTTTAGTGAAGAATCACTTGATCTTCAGTGACTCGCAGTTGTCGCTCTACCTTTTGAGTGAAATTTTTGAAGTAATTTGAAGAGTATTTTGCGAAAGGAATTTTATTAAAAAAAATTTAAAGAACACATATGTACACACACACATGTTGCGTGTGAGACAAAAAGTTTCTTGTCAAGAGGACAATAAGCTTGTTAATTTGAGCACAACTCACTTCGCAATGAAATCAAAATAACATATGGACATTTCTTTGTAATTTGTTGGCGGACAACTTTTCTATGAGCTCGTGGTGTTTCCGGGTGGAACTTGCGATATTCGTATTCTCCACAAGCATTAATTCAAGTTAAGAGTTCGTCGCAAGGGCACCTATAATGCATCAATTCCGCAATACAAGTTGCGCAGGAGACATTTCTAACTATTACAGAAAGAGATAATACATTTCTGTACTTTTTCCATAATGTCAAAGGCTCACGATGCGTCGTTGCGCCAGCTATTGCTCGAGCTTCCTACGTGTATTCTCGCTCGAATGATTTCGTATTTCAGGTTGTCGTGGCTGGCGTCTCGGAGGACGCGCTCAAAAAGAAATTACCGCAGTTGGCATGGGGACTTGCCAGACAAGGCGGTCCAGCCGCGGCGCAGCTCGCTAGGATCGCAATGATCAGGCTCAAGCCCAGCCTGTTCCTGGAGCAAATGTTGCAGCCGCATTGTCTAAGCGCCAGGAACGCTAAGGTGACTCGATAGTTGTGCAGATCACACAGGCAGAATATTTTATACAGCTTTTCTTCACATACTTTCTTTTCAAGTTTCGTACTTCCTATTTATAAAGTTTACTTTTTATAAATCCTCTCCTCGCTACCAACATCATATATGTGTATGACAATAACATTTTTCTTTGTGTATCCACATATAAACAAATCAAGTCTGTTTTGCACAATTACATGAATACACATGTGGTTTGTGAGGAAAATTATCCGAATAAACTGTGATAACGAACGTGTTACGTCACGTCAAGTCAACTTTGGTCGATTCTTCGTAGACGAGAGAGAACGCGCTGCAACTGTTGATCTTCTCGCTGGTGACGTTTCCGAGTACGGAGTTCAAGCTGGAAACTGTGGCCAACCGTGTGGCGATGATGGTCGCAGATCGGCGACGAAGAGTACGTCAAGCTGCACTCGATACCTTGGCAGTTTTGGCGCAGATCTACGACCCTGAGGTACGTCAATATAGAAGAAACGCGCAAAATTTCGACAATGTTACTCGGTAACTTGGCATCGAGATGAAAATTTCGGACTTATCAAGACTGCGTGATAACAAGAATCGAATTAATTTCTACGTCAACGTGCGCTGATTGCTTCTTTTTTTATTTCTTGATTATTAGTTCACATAATTAGTTGTTTTGTATTTTACTATTGATCTGGTTGGCACAAGTAGATTCATGTGTGGCTCAACTATATACTGAGAAGAAAGTACTTGAAGATTTATTCGTGTGGAACATAAAGTTCATTCGTAGAAATAAATCTGATTTCACAGAAATAAACTTTACAGAAATAAATTTTATATTCCAAAAAATAAATTTCTGTCAATATACTGTTTTTCTGTATACTTGAACTGTCGATGTTTCTCTCGTAGGAGGTCCTGCAAGCGGGGAGACGAGCGGGCGACGGGAGCCCCGACGCCGAGGCGATGTTGGCCGCGATCAGAGCTCGGCTGGCCAGGAAGTCGCTGCCGTTGGTATCGGCCGACGGCCTCGTGGTGTACGGTTTGCAAATTTCACCGACTGTTCAGATCGCTACTGGTAATAACAATCGGGAATAAGCGAGCAAAGCATAACGCACTCGTGGTAGAACCTCGTCACGTTCAAAACAGGCGGACTTCGAAAGCGCGGTGAAAATCTCCCTTTATCCGTATTCGTTCGTTACGACGGAGAGTGTAGAAGATTGATAAGTCTTTTAAGCAAACGATATCTTCCTGGTCCGTCAAGGTCCAGTCGGTACTTTACCCTGATTTCTTTCTCTCGCGTGTTCGAACTGCGTGTCACGCTGCGTGCGCATCGCGAAATCACGTAGCATTACTCGCAGACGTTCGCGGGCTCTCATTTTCTACATTTGGAAGCAACCTTGTATTCGGTCGCGGTATCGCGTGACGTTTCGGTGTAAAACGCGCAGTTTGATGTTACACAGTTATCTGCACATATATCATAAAGCCTGTTCTCTTTAACTACACATGTGTTCCTCTCCCTCTTCTTCTCTACTGATTTTCTATAAATTTTCGGGACAATTCACACTCCTAATATCTTGGCAAATTGTCTCTCGATGTCTTTTGGCTTTCAAAATTGACCTTTTTGGAGATAATCCTGCTCCGAATTCCAAAATTTTGATTCTTCGCACGAGAAAGAAATCTCAGTTCGTGTAACTGAATGGTGATCAGACGAGAAATAATAGATCTCTGTTACTGTGACCAAAAGCATTCATCTGAACGTTCGGCTGCATTAAAACTCAGTTAACGTAACTGAGATCAATTGGCTGAATAGAAATCTCCAACAAGAATCTTTCTGTATCCTTTAACCGAGTTCTTCGTCTGGTTGCCAGAAAATTCAGTTATATCAATGGACTTGTTTCTTTCGTGCGGGGCAATGCATGTTCATGGTAATTGTCTCACTTTCGTCCCGAGCACTGGATATGCGCTCAAAGAGCGATATACAGTCGAAGAGAACAGAGCTCAGACTAGAATTTGCCGAGACCCGTGCGTCTGTGAAGTTCTTCACGAAAGAATTCCAATCTCGTGCGTAGGTCCCGATGTCGATTGGATCGTGGCAGGAAGCGGCTCGGTTTCACCAGGCACCGGTCGCACCAGAGGTCAAATCATCGCCACGTCCAGGTCTGCGCAGGGAAGGGCGTCCAGGTAATCCTCCAGTCGTCTCAGGACGTGATCACGCGCGATTTCTCGCTGATATTCCCCATTAACGTTAACATGTCGCACGTATCGTTTCAGGAACGTCAATAATAACCGCGAAAGCCCGTGGACGGAGAGACCCAATCTCGTCGCGCTCGGTGTCGGCCTGCAGTCCAAGAGCGAACAATCGGTGGCTTGGCAAATATTGCCTTCGCAGAGTAACGTAAGCTAACACCGCTTATTTTCTCATATTTTCAATATTGCCGGAATACGCGTTGTCTTGCACAGAGAGAATATTTTAGTTTTTCTTTTTTTTTTCATGTAAACTCTTTTAAATTTTACCGTGCTTTTTAGTAGAAATGGACTGTTGGTAGAACTTATTTTATTACGGAACGGCTAGTAAATATTGTAATAGTAAATTTCATTTTTACTTCATTTTTATTTAGTAGTAAACTTTCATTTTAATATATATAGAGTATTAATAAGTAGTCCACTTATCACGTCGATTCAACCTAACCTTGTGGATCCCGATTTCTCTTCAAACAATATTAACCCTTGTCTTCTCAAACTCTGGAAACTCTGGAATATCTGGACGACTATTAGCAGTTTCATGAAAAATATAGTCTCAGCCAAGCATAAAAAATTTATAAATCGACAAGCTTAATGATCCATGGTGCCACGATGATGTATAGAGAATGTATATTTTAGCTAGAGAGGTAGAGCTGAAAATATTTTTATCAGTCTTCCCGAGCTCCCAAATTGCGCGTTCAATACGCGATCGTCGCGATAAACGCAATTTTCCGTGGCAATGAAATTCTATAACACGAATGAATAAATGTTTGAGTGTTTGCGGTAAACAGTATCTAGATTGATACGCTATTAATGATTCTCCGCCAATTGTAATGGAGGTACCACTTTACATAACGCTTTCTATCTCTATCGATTTCTCATTAAATACGGCATTGCTATCCTTTTCCCGATGTCATTATCGTTATTCATACGAGATATGCGCTTTGCAATGCAAATGCAGAAATATCAAATATCCAACAAAGTAGGAAGCGGGCATGATAGTGATATATACACTTTCTCTCTCTCTCTCTCTCTCTCTCTCATTCTCTATTCCCCTCTCTCACTCTCTCTTCCTCGAGTTTATTTTGCATATCTCCGCGATCCTTCATAATTATTCGTAAAGTGTGAATTAAGTAAGGAACATTAAACACGGAAGGCATTACTCTGCGTGATTTAATGACATAACGTTTTCGCGATTTGCATTTCGCCGCTGCAGTTAACGTCGTTAACAAGAATTCAATGTAGATGGTCGTTGAGTCCCGTAAGGTCATTGGTATGCCTGAAGGCAGTAATAAAACGCAAAATACAAGCAAGATTGTTCAATCTCGCATTTTATGTTATATATGTATATGTATGAGTAGAGTTCGTCTGTTTCTCTTTGAATCAAGACTCAGGTGATGAGCTGCCATGTGAAGCGCGACACGAGGTTACTTCAATTTTCTGCTTGATCTTTCGCAACGTAAGCGTTCGCGTCCTCTGAATTAAAATCTTTTAGCGATTGTACGCGCCAAATGTCACAGTACTTGTTAAGAAATATTAATGGTTAGAGCATCCCCGCGTAGAAATCGGCGAATTGGGCTCGATGTCGCAGTCGCCCGAGTAAGTATCTCTTTCTGTTGCAGGATGACAATGAAGATGAGATAACGGGGCCGAACGGACGAAACGCAAATGCGGGTAAATGCGCGATTCCTCCGCCTTCTCATTTCCTATTATGAGCGAAGAGCACGATTCGACTTGACTTCGAGGGGCGGCTCGTAATGGCGTTTCGATTTTTCAGGGGTGCCTCCGAACTTCAATCTGAGATTCGGGGAACAACTGCGATCGTCTTACACGTCGTCGACTCAGCTGCACGATCCTGTCGGGACGGACTCTAAGAATCTCAAAGAGATCTCCGACAATAATTTCGGCGAACAGAAAGCGCGAAGTCGTAAAGATCTTAATGAAATCGCTAAAGAAAAGGCAAGACTAACAGCGACATTAGAAGTCGCTATTCCATTTATCGGTTCCACGTAAATGTGTTCCTCGTTCACATGCGACACGACAACATATTCTAATTTGCAATCAAAACAAAATCGCAAAATTCGCCTAAAAGAACTAAATGCTAGATACAAGTGCAAAAGAGCAAACAGATTGGTTTTTATGGGCTAATTTTATGACTTAATATCTCAGAGTCTCATTTTCTATTATTTTTTTAATGTAATATATTGTTATTAGTGATAAGTATTTATCGAGTAGCTGTCAAATAAAAAAGAACATATACATTCACAGGACACAACTGTCAGAGGAGAATCAAAGATCCCGGTGTTGCTGATGCGCGAGCGTCACAAGATAACGTCGCAGAATCGCGAGAAGTCCGTCAACTTGGAGTACGTCAACCTCAACTTGCGAAAACAAACGAAAGACGCCCTGGACAGTAACCGAAATCGAATAAATTCGCGGCAGGAGAACAATGTCGGGTGAGTATTGCCGTTGGAGCGTCGCGTGTCGAGCGCAAATCAATCCTCTTAATTAAGCTGATCTCTCGATCTCGATAATTGAGCTCCTGATCCCTCGATTATATCGACGCTGTTGTTTCGAACGTGCAGATCATACGCGAGTACGTACCAACGGAGGAAGCGTCTTCAGCAAGAGGAGGCGAGCCAGTTTCTGAATCAGACGTTCGACTCGCACTGCGGCAGTTATCATTCATCCTCCTACGTGAAAGCCTTGGGAACCAGAGAGTACAGCGTAAGCGACTTTGTACTTCGGTTTTATACGGAAAGATTGGGAAATTCGCGTGACACACGAATTCGGAAGCTCACGCTAAGATAACGACTTGCATCCCACGCTTTGTCGATGCGCTTGTTCTCCTCAAAATGTTCATCGCGTTAACGTTCGCTGCCAGCGTCACACACATGTGACGGCAATAATTTTCCTTTCTGTGTGTATCCATAAATAAACCAAGTCTGTTTTACATAATTACATAAAAATAGATACAGTGTATGGTCTGTAGGGAAAATTAAGTCGTGGCAGGGAACGTGTTAATGACTGTGTAAATGATAGTTGCAGATTGCAGTCGCGCACATGAATCCTATTGCTTTTTCATAGGGCGTCACGGACAGCAGAGAGGGAATTTTCTCGGACGATAATTCGCATTATTACGGCAGATTCGTAGATAACGAGACATTTACGAGTAAAAACGAGAGCTCAGATTACACGGGAGGAGGAGGAGGACGACAACGATCGTTATCCAGAAACATGCAACAGCAAACGCTCGTTGAAACGTGAGTCTCCGAAAATAGCGTTCTGCAAGTTTGTTCGCGAAAATTTTCCTCAGACTAATTAATCCTCGTGCTTGCAGGTACAGCTCGATTCACGAACGACAGAAGCTGATAGACAAGAACACGTACCGACCGTTGCGGACCGCTCCGAGTCCGTTGACTCGCGTGAGCCGGGAACTTCCAAATTTCAATTCGCAAGACGCGGATAGCGAGAAGGACGCGATATTCCGGGTGAGTAAATTGTTTCTTGTTTTTTATTCAACTTTCTTCTTCCCTCATTTTTGATGAACACACATTGTTCCGAAAAATAAAAATTTTGTAATTCGAAAAATGGAACAGTTTTCCGGAAAGTCATAATTTCGAAAAATCCAAATTGGAAAATCGAGTTAAAATACAAATGTTGCAGGTATGCAATTGTCCTGAAAAGTTATCGGAATCAATGTAATAAAATAATGTATGAAGAAATTATTATCATCATTATTATTATTTTGGAGGAACTATTTTCCGGTATATTGTTTGATCATATTAATTTCAATATCACAATTCAGGAAAATTTTATTCTGCCAATATCTCGGGAAGAAGAGTTATATTTTAGGAGATTGTCTTGATATTTTGAGAAACTATTCTTTAGAAAATTGTCTGACTTTTTGAATCTTGGTATGTTTTTCTTGAAACAACATATATTCTCTCTTTCTCTCTTTTTCCATACAAAATTGACTACAGAAGAGGACAAAAAATCTAAATGAAAAATGACTCTTTTCTGTAACTTTTGTCAATAATCGTTTAAATCAGAAATACCGTTTGTAAACCGCTGCTAACATAAAAATTCTTGCAGTCCAGAGATCGTAGGACGAAGGACGTGCAACAAAGGGCCGAGGTGGACCCGACGTCGTCGGATCCACGGGAGAACGGGCGTCCCTTTTCGGAAAATTTCGCCGATCCTCATCGAAGAAGGTTGCGGTCATTGTCGCCGACGCAGCTCCACCAATCAAGGCAATTCGTCAGGCTGGCTTCCAGCAGGTATCACGCCGCGTCGATGTACGACATGTGAGTTATCATAATCACACATCGTTAAAAACGCACGTACCTCTGCATCTCGAGGCCAAAACTCGCATCGGCACACCCTTGTATGCCCGGCCGAATTTTTTTTCCTTGTGCCCAGGCAACTCCAGACCGATCGATTCTGGCCTAAAATAACCGCGAGCAAAATGTCGCGTATCGATCACGTGAGATAATATGCAGAAAAGTCGCCCGCCAAGCGTCGGGCAACGGGCTTATCCGAATTCAGCAGCGGATAAAACGTACGACTTGATGGACGACTCGAGAGGAGCGCGTTAACAATAACGACTTCGCCTTACGATAATTAAAGAAACGAATTGGGACGCGCGTGTGCAAAATGTCAGGGAGAGAAAAAAGGGGCAGGTTGATTGCAAAGATGTAATACACACAATTGAGACGACAGTTGTGAGCGAGCCGCAATAGCGGCCACGAGGTACGTGACCTCGCATTTCACTTAATCTCAATCTCGTCACGTGACACACATTATTATTCTTAACACACTTAACGCGGTGTAATAAGATTCAGATCGTCGATTCCAGGTCGGCGAAATTGCCTCGCTTGCTGCCGCGATTTTTAGAGCCGATAAAGCTGCATGTAAGCCGCGATTGCATACACACCCAATCGCCTTTAAATTTATAAAAACACCGTCCGTCCCGTTCAGACCGTCTATCAAGATCTGCAAGAGTCAAGAGGCTTAATTTTTAACGCGGCCGAGTGAACGAGCGAGCTCGCGAACTCGTGGAGTGTGCCATTGCGAGGATTTCAAATCCTCGATTTGGTCAATCAATAGAAATACAAAGACGCCTCGTGTCTAACGTCCTATTTAAAAGGCACTTCTTCGATCCGCACGTGCGCGGAGAAATTGCGCGATTCTTAAAATTCTTGACATTTTTTCACAGAGACAGAATTTCTGTCTGTTTATAAAATCTAGCGGGAAAGTCTCTCTCTGTGGCGCCCGTCCAGAATCAAGTCAATAATTAGTAGCAGGTTCTAAATTTCCTTGTAGATGTTGCTAGAATGCTGTTGCTATGAATTCTACGTATTACAGACAATTTTCTAACAGATAAAAAGAAGTAACAATCAAATATTAACTGTGATATTTAAAATTTTCTATCTGGGTTGGCAACATTTTTTTTTTTATGAGAATAAATAAGAGAATGGTTCTGCAGTCATTTAGTTTAGCAGCAAAAATGATCTAGATACGAACAATTAGCTAAGGCCTGGTTGCTCCAACATTATTTTAAGCGAGATTTAAACATGTATCTATTATTATCTTTCTTTCTAAATAAATAAAGACAAATATATTTAAGTCTCGCTTAAAACCGAAATAATGTTGGTGCAATCAGGTCTAAAATAAAATAAATGGCTGGATAACGAGATATTGAATAACCCAACATTGGCTAGTTTTGTATTCAATTAATAGAGAGACGGAATTTCCATCTGAACTGTTTGTAAAATTTAGAAATACAAAGACGTCTGGTGTCTTTCGCTGAACGCTGTTTAAAAGGCACTTCTTCGATCCGTGCGCGCGGGAAAACTACACGACTCTTAAAATTTAGCGCTTGGGAGCTTGCACACGCGGCGGGCATTAACGGGGCGCTCGGTGTGTGTACGTGGCGTGTAACATGCGGGACTATTGTAGATTGTCGAAACGCCTCACGCTCTATCCTCCATTCGCTGAATATTTAAAAGCTGAGCCGGCACGCAGCCACTGATCGCCGTTTGGAGTTGCCTACCCGGCGTTACTCACCGCCTTGGATAGCGCCGTATAAAACCTACCCTATAAAAATCGCGTTCCCTAACGCTGCTACTTTACCCTCGATAATTATTTCTAAGGGAATGCTGAAGTCGATGATGAACTATATCGATAACGCTGAGACGATTGTCATTAACACAATTCTATTGCTATTTTTTGTACATACAGAACTTACTTGCGTAAATGTGTGTTGATTTGTATCACCATATTCAGCGGGAAACTTAACCACATATGTAGAAATCTTTCTGCAAACTTTCCAGATATTTTCAAGTTTTTAAATTCAGATAGAGCAATGTTCTTCAAAATTTTTCTATTTGACATCTTGCGGTATCACACTTTCGGTATGTACAAATTGCGGAATTTTTGAATCAGCCAAATATTACGCTGACTGACAGCTTGAGATTTTACATTAAAAAAGTTTTTTCGTTTTCGTCACATATTGAGCAATACTCCTATTTATTTTTGCGCATACTTTCATTGTGTAAAAACATTTGTAATACAACTAATACAATGTAAACTTTGCAGAAAAAATGTCAGTATATTGTCGGTAAAGTTTTTAGTATCAGCATTCCCTTAAGGCTCTTAAGTCTATATTAATAGTTGTTACTTGAAATATGTCTTAAATGAAATACTCGGGTCTAGACGTGAACTGATTCGGCTCAGCTGAATCGCGATTACAAATATAACGCCACGAATAATGTATGATTCAAATGAAAGACTCTCGTGCCATTTGAAATTCAGATCTGAGTATCTCATGCAAAACAAATTTTAAGTACACTGAGAAAAATATCTGAAAACTTATTTGTAGAATGTGAAGTTTATTCACAGATATAAATCTTATTTCACGGAAATAAATTTTATTTCACAGAAATGAATTCTTTATATTCCACAAATGAATTTTCAGATATTCTTTCTCAGTGTAAGGATTACTTAATTATAAAGCAGGTTACTGTTTCATCAAAGAAGTTTTTACGTTACTTTTCAATATTTTATAGTAAATTTTTTACGGAGTCTATGAATGAATGTGTTTGGTCATCATTTTTGTGTTGAATATTGTTAAAATCTCGATAAATCTCGATGGCGAGATTTGACTCCTGCTGAGGAAATAGTTTTTGCAACGTTGCAATTTATTCTGATCAGAAGGAGGGAATAATGTTAATATTAATACCATACAAGGAGAATTTAAAAAATTGCCAATGAAAACATTCAGACTGCATTTATATAGCAAAAAGTAACATAAAAGATTTTTTGACGAAGTAATAATAAAAATTACACACGCAATAATCAATCTGTATAGACTCTTATGAGACCATTAATATTTCACGTGATTAAAACTTCACCAATCAATTTTATATTCGCGTGCTGCATAATTCGAGATATTTTTTTGTAACGTTGTAATTCGTTGTGATCAGAAGGAGGGGTTGAATATTGTTGAAATCTCGATAGCGAGATTTGACTCCTGCTGAGGAAATAGTTTTTGCAACGTTAGAATTCGTTGTGATCAGAAGGAGGGGATAATGTTAATATTAATACCAAGGAAAATTTAAAAAATTGCCATTGAAAACATTCAGACGGCATTTATATAAAGACATTTATAGAAAGTAACATAAAAGACTTCTTGACGAGGCAATAATAAAAATTATACACGCAATGATCAATCTGTGTCGACTCTTATGAGCTCGTTAATATTTCACGTGATTAAAACTTCACCAATTAATTTTATATTCGCGTGCTGCATAATTCGAGATACTATCCCGAGTTTGCGCGAGAAACGATTTCTCGGAACGTACACGAGTCTACAGTGTGACTCACGGTTGCTTCTTCAGCGTGAAACGTATACGTCAGTTTTTCGTAAGAAGAAAGCTTACGCGACGGGACGATGAGGCGATCGGGAATTTCGTCGCTCGGGTGAGCCAGCAATTAGAATTTTCGCCGAAGTAAGAACTAATTGCGAGAGGACACGATAATCGCAACCTTGCCTGACAAAATCAGAACTTTGGATGTTTCGACGTCACGAGTATCGAAGCGACGAAACGACCGGAATGAGACGAATTCCGAGACGATGTTACGTGAAGGAGAGAAACGACAAGCGCGGTTAGCACCTGCCTGAACCTTCCTTAACCGCGTTTCACCTGGCTCGCATGACTCGCGGTAACCCTTCCCTTCGTGACCGCAAGGGGAAAGGCGAGTTAGGTCAGTGCGACTTATAGGGTGAACTCGAAAGGATAGTATTGGCGCGCAGAAACACAACCGCCGAGAGAGTGTCGTCGGCAGCTAAGAAAATCAGGATATGAAAAACGCATTTTGAGTCGCAGAGCATCACAATGGACGTCACATTTCACGTGTCATCACGCTCATAGCTCGAATTATCTATTTGTTTGCGTTAACATGAGCACAGTTAAAGTAAATATGCAAATCTCTGGAGAATGAAGGATATAACAGGAGAATGCTAGATATAGAGAGATATCTGATCGTCAAGAGAATATTTTTGCGCAATAGTAGCACATGAATTGAAGACCAAACTGTTTTTAAGAGTAAAAGCAAATTAACTGAATGTTGGTTACCACAGTGAGTACTCGATGGACCAAACATTCTGTAAAGCAAGTATATAAATGGAAAAAAACTTGCACACAGTAATTTTGCAAAGCGAAACTTGGAGATAAGTATTCGTATATTGTAATTCTCATTTGTAGAAAGTTGAAACCTTCATTTTTCTTTGAAGACTTTAATTTGTAACCACGATTTCTAAAAACTTCAAGACACATGAGAGAAATGCTTTGCTCTGCATCGACAGTTGGATTATTGGAGACTGAAACGACCAAGGTGTCCAAGATCGGAAATGCGTCGAGGCATTGATACTTTTATCTTATAGACGAGTTTATATTATTTCCAATAATTGAAATCAAAGACAATGGAAAGACCGCCTTTTCCACCCCTAACGTTGTCCTCTGCTCGTCGAGTGTTGTACGGAACGCGAGGTCAACGAGCACAAACTCCACTCATATCTTCGCCACCCTCTGCACGGTCGAAGAGAACAAAACTACAGCGAAGCTAAGTAAAGGGGCGAACGGACACGGCGCGGCGTGGGGCGGCGACGTGGGGGTGGCAGCGGCGGCGGTGGAGGCGGTAGTGGTCAGCAGCGTCGGGACCCTCGGCGTCTACGTGCCCCAGTCGTGCGTACGTCGTCGATTGTCGCGAGCGTGGTGCCCAACAAATGATGTATCCTCCCTCATTTCTGCCATTACCTACTCCTGTCCATCGCGGCGGGTTCGTCGCGGCGGGTAGAAGTTCTCGCGAGTTGTCGTCCAGCTTGCAACAGACGACGATCACGTAGACGCGATACGTAGAGCCGTGCCCGCCTCTGTAATTCGAATCGAACGGCAGCCTCGATCGCGTCCGAGGAATGCGACTGAGTGTGCGTCGCCTGCATGGTCGAGTGCATCGAGTGCGTCGTGTGCATTGACGACACGTGGTTTCACGAGTGGCAGTTATTACGCAAGGCTTGCCCTTGAAAACTTGCCTCCTAGGGACAATAGCGCGATAAATCCCGATCGAATCGCTGCCAGCCGGACGGATCGCGGGCCTACACGCACACATACAAACAGCAGCTGTAGGATAATTGCGTGAGTTCGATCGCGCGAACAATATACCGTGATGATGCGCTAAGTAATTCAACGACTCTCAAATCGCCGAGGGTAAAGCCGACGAAGTCGCGGCGAAGTGTAAGCAACAGTGTAAGACGACGTCGCTCACGAAGGTGACGGCGGAATAAATACGCAATACGAAACGGAAGTACCGCGCACGCGTCAGTGAGTTCGCACGGTGTGATCGTGGCGTATGACTACTCGAAAAATGGTCTCGCATCATGAGAAAAATGATCCAGATGCGAGAAATTAGTTAAGATGGATAAGCGATTAGCAAACATTGCGATATTGCATATGTTTTTGCGTTTAAATCGATACAGAGGCAGAATTTCTGCCTGTTTGAACTATTCGTAAAATTTAGTAGGAAAGTCTTTCTGTGGCGTTCATTCAGATATTAAAGCCAGAATAATTGGTAATTAAATCTAAAGAGCGTGCGAATATTTTTGGAATGCTACTGCTGCTGTAAATTCTACATACCACAAACAATTCTCTCGCAAATACAAAAAAACAGCGATAAAATTTTAACTGTGACGTTAGAAATTCCACCTGCGCCAGCAAAACATTTTTTGTGTGAGAATAAATAAGACACAACATTCAAAAAGAAAATAATCCTGCAGTCATTTGGTCTCGCAGCAAAAAATGATCTAAATACAAGCAATTGGCTAAGATGGATAAATGACTAGCTGGTTTTGTATTCGATTTGACAGAGACGGAATTTCTATCTGAGCTGTTTGTGTAAAACTTAGTAAAGGAAATTCTCTGCGTAGCGCCCACTTCAAGGCCAGTTACACTTTCTTGTAAAAGTGCCTATGTTGCGGACAAAAAAGGCTAGCAATAAAAGATAAGCGAATATACAATGCTCACACCCACCTGAATTTGCTTGCAGACATTGCCAGAGTGCTGTGAGTTCTACATACCACAGACAATTTTCTAGCAGAGAATTATCTAGCAGAAAAAAAAACAGCGACGATGAAATTTTTGACTGACATTCAGAATTCCACCTGGACCAGCGTAATGTTGTTTAGCGCGTTAATATGGCACAGGTGAGGGCGATTCGCGATGGGGGTCGGCGCGACGCACGGACGCGGCCGACGCGAGCGATAAGAGCGCGTCACCTGTTCGAGGAACTCCGGAACGCGAGCTGCCTGGACACCTGATCGATAGTATAATCAGCAGCTCGCGATCTCGTGCGAGTGCCCGCATGCCTCTCACGCATCGATTATTTCGCACATTCCGCTGCCGGGAAGGTGGCCCGCTGATGGCAACGGCGGCTCGCCCGCGGTTTGGAATTGTTATCGGTATCGATTGGCTTCCGCGGTGCTCGCGCACTTGTTTCTTTTCACAACAGACGATCCCGAAAGGTCGAGGCGCGCCGTTCGCGAGTTACGCGGCTACGTTTAACCCTTGCCTTCCCTTCCTATCTGTCACGTGACTTTCGTCGTTGCATTAATAATATCGATATATACGACTTATCGATTATTACCCTTAGTAACATCAATATTAATTTATTCGTTGATTCATAGCCGCGTTCTTTCGGCAGTAGCTTTATCATCAAGGACGACAGTCTCATCAGTCATTTTGTTATCTTCATCAACCGCTCGCGAAGAAGAAGTATAATGACAACGGAGTTGATTATGCGATGTAATCAGCTGAACATACTACCACGAAAATCCATCGAGTTGTGTCCTTCAGCGAGGTTAAGGAAGGCAAAATTGTGACTTTTCGCTGATAAGAAGTCAGCTTCTTCATCTGCCCTTCCGTTCAAAAGGGCGAGATCCTCGAACATTTCGTGGTTCATTCAGGACGTTGTCCGTGACGTTAAATCGCACAAATGATGACATCACACCCGTCGCTCTCGGGAACGATCGGTTCATCACTATCGCCGGTGAGGCGCGTCTCGCTGTGGCGAACGCGAACCCTCGAGCGTGAGGTTCGGTGAAGTGCGCGCCAGCAGGATGATCTTCAAGTCCTGCGCGTGGCCGAGCGAGGTCAAAGAGGTCGGAACGCCGCCGGCGAACAGGACCGAGCGCAAGATCGCGCATGCCGTGCTCCGTTGCTGCCCTTGCGTCTTCCGCTGTAGGAAATCGGTCGGCGTCAGCCGCGACGAAGACGACGACGATGACGGCGGCGGCGGCGGCGGTGGCGGCGGTGGCGACGACGACGACGGCGCGTCCGTCTCGACCATCATCACCACGGCGACCGCGACGCCGGTCATCGCCTTGAAGCTGGACCAGAACAACGACACGGTGTACGTTGTACTGACATGGGTCGATACTGTCACTGATGATTTTCAAACTAGGAGAGAAAAAGATAAAGAGAGATGACGTGACTCGTAGGAAATATAATAGTAGTTGGTATATCGGATATACCTCTATAAGATGATGATTGGAGTTCCTCTAGAGAGTTAGGACGAAACATGATGACTCCTGATTGCATCTCGTCCGCCATTTTTAGGGATTACGTGAGTGGAAGTGAAAGAGAAGCTCTAAGACTGAAATGACGAGCAGGAGTTATCTCTCTTTTTCACTCATTCATACACATCTTCTCTACAAATGGCGGACGGTGTCTTACTTCTAACTTGAGGGATTCTAATGATGACGATGATGATGATGACGAGGTGTACGTTCATCGATCGCGACTGAGATGGTGGTGTTAATGTCGGATACCTGGGAATGTCCGATGTTACTCCTTAAATTCCCTGTAGTTCCCTTAAATTCCTTGTAACTTCTTATGCAACTTAATTATTTACGTAACTTAATCACTGTTACATGCATTCAAGTTTAAGGATACGCTAGCCTTGCACTTGAGCCGTGGCAGCCGCGCTGTTTTATTTATGGTGAATTTACCCGCATCGTGGTTATCGCGTCACGCATCCAAGGCTCTGAAAACGCTACTTCGCCGTGGCATTTTGTCGCGACTTGGGTGACTGGTTACTGAAACATTAATGTCGCGTCGGATCGGGTGCATGCACGGCGCTGCGTAAGAAACTGTGAGTCGATTTTTCTACTTTTGCATTTCAGCGATAAAGCGACGGTGAACGAGGAGGAATATAATGCGCGGAACAAGCGCCACTTCTCGACTGAGACGAGGAATTACAACTTGCAAAATTCGAACAAGGAGGAATCCCGGTGTCAAGGTATCCTATCTTCCTTCAGAACATTTTCCAAAATCACGGCCGTTCTGAGATCTTCCGTCCGAGTTGTTATCTCTGCACGCGATAATAATATAAAAAGAAAGAGAATCTCTTCTCTCGAACACGCGAGTTCGTCGCGCGACTGCGCGTTTGATGCTGAACGTGACCGTCTGATTCCGAACTTTTGTCGTCTTGTATAAAGTTGTAGGAATATAACATTTCCCTGAGTTTGTGAGTCAGAAGGTCGTGTTTAATTTTAAATGCGAACGGCAAGAACTACGCGTGGAATTTTGCTTCACTTAATCGGCGAAACACGGCGTGAAGTCTTGCGCAGAGGAGGGCGGAGCAGGTTTGGAACAAGTTCGCCGTGCGTTTCATCCCAGGCAGTGTTGGACATTAATCGATTCAAATTCTCTTCAACCAAGATAACCGGCAAATCATCAATCAAGATTTATCAACATTTCATAATCGTTTGCAAATACGTGCTGCTTGGATAAATTCATGAAATTACTTGTGATTTTATACATGACGATTGATTATTAATTCCGATAATTGATTTGCCGATTATTTTAGTCAAAGAGAGTTTTAACCGATTAATACTCAAGACTAATTTTAGAAAGCAGAAACTACTAAAAAACGTCTACTAAAAGATGTGTCACTTTCTTTAGGCGTTTTTAAAACGTCTTTTAAGAAATTTCTACTGGGATTTGTATATTTATTGTGAGAGAAAGAAATCGCAAAGTTTTTCTACAATTTTTACGTGAAATTTGCATCAACATATAATATCTGACAAATATTGGCAGATTGCTACCAATTTTATATTAATTGTGAGCACAATATCTACATCATTTTTTGATATGTCCGTATTGTATGAAATTAACATAAAAATCAGAGTGAACTGTATGATACAATCGACATGTGTCGAAAATTTAACATTAAAATATTTTACTGTGCACTGTGTAAAAAGGAACAATTTTACAATTTCTTTCTCGTCGCTTCCCTCGCAATAAAATTTGATATACAATGTATTCTTTGCTTTCTGTTTCTTTCTTTTTATCTCTTTCTGACTCAAAATTTGATCTACAATATGTTATTTGCTTCTTGTTTCTTTTTCTTTATCTCTTTCTGTCTCACACCTTAAGCCTAAAGTCTGATACACATGCTCTTTGCGTTCTGTTTCTTGTCTTCTGTCTTTTTTGGCTTAAAGCTTAAGATTTGAGTCAGAAAGAGATAAAGAAAAAGAAGCAAAGGATACATTGTAGATCAAGCTTTCAATTAAAAAAAGACAAAGAACAAGAAACAGGAAGCAAAGAGCACATTGTAGATTAGGTATTAAAGCCTGATCTACAATATGCTCTTTGCGTTCTGTTTCTTGTCTTCTGTCTTTTTCTGGCTTAAAGCTTAAAGTTTGAGTCAAAAAGAGATAAAGAAAAAGAAGCAGCGAAGAACACATTGTAGATATCAAGCTTAAGCCAGAAAGAGACAAAGAACAAGAAACAGGAAGCGAAGAGCACATTGTAGATCAGGCTTAAGTATAACAAAATAAACTCGACCAACTTGCCCCGGTCTCCTCTACATCAAGCTTCGGTAGACCACGGCGAGATCGGCCAGACACGACTCCATCTCGCGTCGGCAGGATCGAGCGAATCGGGATCGAATCCGCGAGATCGTTGTCGATGCCGAACGACAACGCGATGCCGAATAGACTATGAGACTTTCGACTGGCGCGAGGGTGGCTGAAGTGGAGCGAAAGGTTCTTCACCTCTCGCGCATGCATATACATAGAGAGCTTGGGCGGTGATCAATATTCCGCTGGTCAAGTCTAAGGTACGCGATCGAAGCTCGCGTTGTATCGCGCGAAGGGAGTCGGGTCGACGGTGTCTCGTCTTGGTCCGCCTCTGAAAATTGTCCGACCCTAAAAAGCTCAGCTTCCTCTCTGCTTAACGATCGCGCGGGAACGAGGGGACGAGCTCTCCGGCGGAGAGAGAGAGACCGGAGGTTCGTCGTGTAATTCGCCGACGCTACGACGGAAGTCGGGTCGAGCGACGATTACATGTTCGCTGCCTCACGTGCAAGTACACGCTCTCAAGTGCTTCTTAAACGCCATTCTTAGAGTTTCTACGTTCCTTCTCAGTCACCGAGCGCGCGCGCGAGTCCGCCAAAAGCGCGAGCAGCTCGTCGCCGGACAGGAGCGATCGGCGAGGCGTTCTCGCGGATAATCGAGACGCTGCGCCGCGAGATTACGGCAAGAATAGCAACAAGAGCAACAATAACAACAACGATGACGACGACGACGACGACGACGACGAAGACGACGACGACGGTGACGGCAGCGGATCGTCGACCCCGCGCAGCCAGTATGCCGACCCGGCGTTTGACGTCATCACACAACAGACGACGAGTCGTCAGAGTCGCGACGACGTCGACTCCTTTTTCGTAAGAACTTTCCGAAACTATGTCTTCCTGACAGCATGCCGAATTACTGATATAATTTCTACCTGCATACCACGATGTTTTACGCATACAGGGTGGCCCACCGTACACAGGAAATGATAGATTAATAATAGATTTTTTCACGTATTTGGAGTCGTTACTTCTACGGCGAAAATATAACGGGGGACCATCATTTGACGCAACATTTTATTTTCCAACGTTAAACATCACGGTAATTAAACGACAGATTTGAATTCCGCTCGAAAATAGTTGTCCAATAACTGAGGAAAGAGGAAAAGAAAAGTCAGTTCTTTGTACTTGTTTGACGAACATGTGTTGAATAATTTTGATTCTCTTACTTTTCTCAAACTTTTCCAACCGAGATTCTTAAACTGTACTTAAATTTCTCTGTTGTTTTTATTTTTATTTCTTTTGTTTGTGAGATGGAAAGTTGACTTGTGGAATTTCTCGCGTCTCTCCGGAGAGAAGTGTCGTCACGTTATTATTGGAATATATTTGATACGAAAGGATTTTGTCGAAGGAAATAAGTGATCCGCCGAGTGAAAAGTCTGATCGATGGGGAACCGTCCGTTTTAGACGCCGGTGGATGACAAGAAAGTGGAACGTCCGATCGAAGGGATGGACGCGCTGATCGAGGACGAGGCGTCGAAGGAATGGAGCAGCGAGGACGAGATGAAACCGACGAGCCGAATTGGTACAATTTCGAGGCACTCGGAACGCGGCGAGCCGATCGCGATGGTGGATGAGAATTGCAACGGCAGCACGACCGGGAGCAGCTCCGAACAACCGGAGAGTCGCGCGAGAAGAAGATCCATCGTATCCGTGATTGCGAACGAGCGAGTTCTTCCCTACGAGGAGCCGAATGTGTCCAAGGAATCGTTGCAAACCACCAGCTCCACGAGGAGTGCGAGCCCTAAGAAGTCCGAGTCTCTGTATCAATCGCCGAATCACAGCACTCATCACCTGCCACTCTCCAATTTGTCGCCGTCCAAGCGGAATTCCCGTTGCGGCTCGCGCAACTTGGTCAGTAAATTTTATGAGACATCCGGAGATTACGAGTTTGCGAATCGTGCATTTAGAAGCTCGAAATCGCGCCTAATGAGGAAGGAAATTGAATCAATTAGGATAGAAACTTAGGACAAAAATTGAACCAATTAAGACAGAAAGAGATTTTAGATTTAAGGCTCCTAGTCAAAACTGGCAAAATTGATAGCGAAAGGGTTAAGACTCCTGTTTCCTCGTCGCAGTCATTTTGATCGATGACGTCGCAAGCGAAAAAATAAGAAATAAAAATGCAAAGTTCGTATAATGCAAATAGTCGTACAATAAATAATGATGAGACATGACAAAACAAATTCATTTCATCATTTCACATGTCTCATTTCATTATTTATTATGACTATTTATTGATTGTCAGGAGAAAAGAATACCTTTCGGACAATTTTATAAGTATGCTCAAGCAATCTCAAATGTTCTTTTACCTATGTTTATCTTTAATCAGAAATGCCTCGCAATTTTCGTCAGCATGTCATTCCTCGCTTCTGACGTCACAAATTTGGCATGGCTGGCGAGGTATAAGGAACCTTCTCTCCCGTTAATAGGGTTGAAGCTACATTCCTATGTTGCTCGCCCTCTTTTTTCTGAATGTGTATTTCTGAAGGCACCTTGTCTTTTAATGAACGTTTAGCTGTTCGAACATCAGACCGGGGAATCTAGGGATTCCAGCGAAGAGAGATTAATCGCTTCCATAGTACCTGAGGATGCTTCCATTCGATCGTTGGACACCGGTCGTCCGCAGATTGACGTCGGCATGGCCGACTCACCGACGATTATCATCGCGTCGAGGCCCCATTCTCACGAGACCACCGAGTACGTCGACAACACGAGAAATATCGAGAATGCGAGCAGTAGAAGTACGCTCAGTCGAAACAACACTCAAGAGGTAAGAAGACACGTGCGTGATTAGCGATTCGCTGAGAGGTTCATCCATTTGAGCGTGTAATCGTGTCTCTTTCAGTCTACGGAGGAAGAGTTCAGTGTGAACGACAATCTGGAGGATAGACAGAGCAAGGACAGCGCGAGCGAAACGAACACGGAGCCGGGAATACTGAAGATCGAGGTATGGAAAATTACGAATAAATTTTCATACGACAATTTTATCGATCAGATTTGAGCCCAGACAAGTGATCTGGGGAATCGCTATGAGTTGTTGCATGTGTCGACGGCCCTTCTTTTACAGTCTGGTCCCATGGACGTTCTTGAAGCACGTAGAAGAATCCCCTCGAAAGTACCGGTACGCGGTACTAGTAGATACCGAACACTTTCTACCAAAAAAGCCGCGGAGAAGCCCTCGGAGAAGTGCAAGCGGATGGTGCAACAATGCTTTACGCAGCTTGAGAATAAAGACTGGTAAGTGCGAGATCTACCTCTGTCGTGCGACTTGTTCTTCTCTTTCTCGCGATTGAACATCCCGATTATGTTCCGTGAGATCCCTCTGTCGACAAATAAAAATAATTATGTGGTAAATTATCATGAATAATCTTTTTCTATTATTTCTTTCATCTTATTTTATATAATTATTATATATTTTTATCTTAATTTATATAATTATCCGTTATATTTATATACTACTGTGTCCAAAAAGTAAGACCAATTTTCAAGTTAAATTGCACGGGTATATCGAATGTCAGAAATATTTTTTTTCTAAATTGGTAGCACTGTGACAGACATCTGTGTCAAATTATGCGTCGTTTGCGTGAAGCTATTCGCAAAAAGAGGCCGGAATTGTGGAAAGACAACTCTTGATTTTTGCACCACGATAATGCGCCATCTCACACTGCATTAGTTCTTCGAGACCATTTCGCTAAAAATTCGACCCATATCATTCCACAACCACCATATTCACCTGATTTAGCACCGTGTGACTTCTGGCTATTCCCTAAACTCAAAAGACCGCTCCGGGGACACCGTTTTGACTCGATTAAAGAGATACAAGCTGAATCGAAGAAAGCTTTGAAGGCCATTCCGGAAATCGACTTTAACAACTGTTTCGAGGGTTGGAAAAAACGTTGGCATAAGTGTATTGTGTCTGAGGGGAATTACTTTGAAGGCGACGAAATAGATTTGGAATAATAAATAAAGATTAAAAAAAAAATTTTAAATTGGTTTTACTTTTTGGACACAGTAGTATACTTTATTTTTATGTATACTTACAGTATTATACTTTATTTTTATGTATACTTAATTAGCATTATATATACTTTATTTTTTTATTTTTCTTTATTTATTTTTATGTTTGCCTTCACACGCGCTGCATATTAAGTAACTAAATAATTTTTCTTTTCCTGTTAATAAAGGATCGTTAATAGATTGCTAAATGTATGAGAAGTGTAGCAGGTTGCAACCTGCAGGTTGTATATGGATCACTATGTCGAAAACTGACGAATGTCTGCATTCCAGGGAAATAACGATGAGAGGATTAAAGTCCCTGTCTCAAATTTCGAAGCAGTCGCCAGAATACCTGGAGATTTTCACGGTTGGAACTATAGCGAGGCTTTTGGGACGACACGTGAGGAATCTCCGTTCGCAAGTGGCGCGAGCTGCGTGTCACACTTCCGGCGATGTTTTTAGTTCGCAGATTCGGGGCATTGATCAGGTGAGTATCGAGCCGCCTTATGTAAAATGCCCGAAGAAAATGTCGGCTGGCGGAAAGGTATCGCGTCTATTTCTATTCAATACGCATGTTTTTCGTTACCGACCTGTTTTTCTTCGCTTGCAGGATCTGGACGAGATAGCGGGACCTCTGCTTCACAGGACGGCCGATACGAATCGATTTCTTCGAGCGGATTGCAACGCAGCTCTGGATCAGATGGTGCAGCATCTGCCGCCTCATAAAACCATCGGTGTCATCGTCCTGCGAGGAGCGAGGCGAGTTGAAACTTTTAAATTTTCAGGGAATATTCTTGCCTACAGAATATCTAACGTTTAATCGCCTCCCACGTACTATCACTTATTCATTGATATTCTTTAATTAAATTATTATACTATATATTATATATATAGAATGTCCCAGACTTTCCTTCGAAATTTTTGTGAGATAAACTTAAAAGTCTTATACCATGGAGAAGAGTCTGGGTCATCCTGTATACATATAATATGATATATAACTATTTATTGTATGAAGATTGTGGTAGAAGACTTTTCTGCGTGTTCGATTTGTTGCACAAGCGTTGGCAAGCCGATTGTCAGACACTCAGTGTATGTTTCACATTACCTGTAACTTACTTGCCAATTATTCTGTCGCAGCCATCAGAACGCTATCGTTCGCGCGGCGACCGCGCGACTGTTATCAGACATTATCGATAACATTGGGCCCGATCACGTGATGATCTTGCCGCGCGACGTGAGGGATAAATTACTGAACACCGGCGCGAAAATGCTGATGGACGGAAATTTGGACGCGAGGTAAGTCGAGCACTACTCTCTTCTCCACTTCTCCATTTCGTTTTTCCAAATCAACGGCATCGCGCAACGATAAATTCGCATTTTCAGGAATCACGCGAAGAGGATGTTTCGGCGACTGACCCGTTGCGAAGGCTTTCGGAAAGCGCTGACGGATGCGGTGCCCGAGGCGACGTTACGACACATCGACAAGATCATGAAGACCCTTTAACTGAGATGGACCGTCCGAGCGATTTAGTCAGCATAATGCAACTTAGGTCTGCCGCCGCTTGGACTACTTCAAAAGACTGCTTCGACGCGGCCGACGACCCGGTCGGAGAATTGATTTACGGCACGAATTTTGTACGAAAGATGTGTATATCAAGGAAAATGTGATCAGACAGACGGTCGTGAATAGCTTCTCTCCCTATACGCGTACATTTCCCTTCCGAAATTACGGAATCGAATACAGCGAGAGACGATTCTTTTTTCAGTGAGGCGCGAGGGAGAGCGCGCGTTGCTCGACTCATCGATTTTATTTATTTACTTTTTTTTATCGACAGAGACTCTTATCGCGCGTGGACGTTTTGATACTTGATGACTTTAATATACACGCGTGTACAATCGCGAACTTAAAGGTTGACACGTTTCTTCTTCGATGCACCTCGGCACACAGCCGACGTCCGAGAGAAGAAATTATTTGCTCGAAAAATTCTCAGAAGATGAGTTTCAATTCTTCGCGGCCGTAATACTTTAGAGGTAAAAGTACTTTATCGGTAATATCCCGAACTCTATTTGGCCGCGACGGATTAATAGGCTTTAATAAGGTGAAAGAGTAAGACACTTTATGTTTCATATGATATACAAAAGTGTTACGTAAGCTTAGACAAGTTTATCAATCTTTATGTCCGCGATTGTACATGAATTTTTTTATATAATTGTATAAACGAGGCGCACTTCGGCGCGAGTACATGCGGAGAACAAATAGTAGTGCCTTCTCACATATCGCGGTGACCGTAATGAATCTCCCGGCTCGATCACACACTCGCTCGCACAAACAAAGAAATAAAAACCGATCGGCCAATCGACGCTCGTGACTGACGTATAAATAATCGCCGACGTCACTCGAAAAAAAGGATAGTCATGTTATTGTCGTCTTCACCAACTCTACATCGACGAGTTGCAGGAAGAGAAAATCTAAACGAACTTCCTTTTCCGGAGCGGAAAAGGGTTCGAAATCGTTGCTGGCGGCAATGATTCCGTTTCCCGGAGTCGATGATGCTTCTGTCAGCCAAAAATTTGGATACATTTGTTCGACACTGTCAAGTGAATAAATTGCTGTTTGGCGATTTGATCGATCCACTGAATAACACTCCAAAACGCGAAGAAGAGAAAAAAAGAGAGAGGAGAAAGAGGGAGAGGGAGAAAGAGAAAAAAACGTCGGCGCGAGTATCCGTAAAATTTTGTAGATTAAATATATCGAGTGTGATGACAGTTTGATATTTGCGAGAGAGAAATTACAATAGGCATCCGAGCATACGACTCTAATTTTTAAACCGTCCTTTAGAATTGTATATTTGAAGAATAATTCATATTTATACAGATATACATATAAAGAAAATAATAATTTATACACATACATATATATGTATACCGTCGTACGAGAATAATTGCTTATTACCCTGAAGGCACACACATATATATATATATATATATATATATATATATATATATATATAT
>NW_022639560.1:912818-913309 GCF_010583005.1 Odontomachus brunneus | reverse complement strand
ATATATATATATATATATATATATATATATATATATATATATGTATATATATATATATATATATTATTGATAAATAAAATTAATGTTGTTATATCATAGTAGTATTTTTATTTTCCCCCGGCGTCGCGCGAATAAACACAACATCCAATTATTTGCCAGTAATGATACATTGTTGAATAATAGATTTTCTGCTAATGATAGTCATTAGATCGTTGTCTCTGTTACAATATCTGGCTATCTTATGTTAGCATTCGTGTGTAACGTCTCGAGAGATATATCTTGTTTATGTACAGGATTGCGAATAATTTATGGGTAAATTTTATAATATAAATTAACTTTTTAAATATTTTATCTAAATTAATTATTGTATAATTAAATATTGTGTTTAATTGATGATTATATATAAATATAAATATAAATATATATATATATATATATATATATATATATATATATATATATATATATATATATATATATATATATGTGTG
>NW_022639560.1:888319-912798 GCF_010583005.1 Odontomachus brunneus | reverse complement strand
TATATATATATATATATATATATATATATATATATATATATATATATATATATATATATATATATATATATATATATATATGAGTTAATTCAATTTAAAACCGTTTAATTGACAATTTCAACAGATTTCAACAGATTCAGTCGAGGACTGTTCAATTAACGATTGATGTCCACGAATTCAATCAGAGATCGTACAATTAATAATTGAACCTAGCACATTTAATTAAAGATCATTTAATTGGCGGTTGGTATGAGCAAATTCAATCGATTTAATCAAAAAGTGATCAATGACAATTGGTGTGACTTCTCGACGAGAATCCTACTTAGCGCTTCTCAATCATCGGCATCTTTCACGATGCCACGATATTCTAGATATTGTGAATATATATTATCTACAAAACCAATTATAATTTTGAATAATCGATTGCTCTTCGATTTAATTGACTGAATTTGCTTATATCATAGACATAATGCTCGAATTTTTACAATCGTAGACGCAAATGCAACCAATCATGCCGCCGAAAAATTCTGAGGTATTTACAAAAGATATGGAATTTAAGCTAATTGATTTAGTAGAGTGTAGACCTATCCTATGGGATAGCACTTCTGAGCTCTACAAAAGAGCTGATTTTAGAGATATGACTTGGGAAGATGTGGTTTGCTCCTTCCAGTTCTATAATATTTTCTTCACATATGTTTAGGTTTAGGTTATAAAACGTATCTGCATCTAGCATCAAAACGCAATCACTCGACGCTTGCAGTTGCTAGTGTGATTGAACATTTAATCATAAAGCGCAAACGCAGTCGCCAATCGCTAGTGTGATTCGAGCATAAGGCCTGTTCTTTGTAGCTGCACTGCTGAACTGGTGCAATAAGTTAGAGTGAAAAAACGTATATTTGTCTCACTTCAACTTATTGCACCAGTTCAGCAGTGCAGTTACAAAGAACAGGCCTATAATAAGAATAGACCGAGCGTGAGGCGCGAAACCTGAAGATTAGATGGAAAGAAACGGAAGATGATGCCGTATATCTTTCTCTCTCATTCTTTCCTGGATAAAGGAAGAAAAATACATGGCACCTGCTTTCTGTCTTTTTCTATCTGATCTTCATGGCTAAGTAGAAGACAAGCTTAACACACAAATTAAATTAGCTACGTCAATTAAATAGTCTTTAATTAAATTGTTAATTGAACGATTCCCCTCGCTCATATCAATTGTCAATTGAACGGTCTTTAATTGTATTCATTAAAATCAATCGTCAATTAAACATCCTTCGATTGCTTTAGCTCGAATTAATCGTCAATTAACTCAAAAGGTTTTCACAGAATATCTTCTCTAAAGATATTCTGAAAACGTTCTTACATGCTGAGATCGTTTCCAGGATATTCTCTGGAGATCTTGTGCCATCTGATGATTGAATCGAAACATATTTATTCAAGTCAATTACTCAGTTGTGAAAAATTTAATTGATATTTTAATAGCTCTGCTTATGTAACAAAACAAAAAAATCCTTTGGCTTGAAGTCGAAGCTCCAGCAAACAATTGAAGATGAAATTGCAATTCGTCGTTAGCCTAAATGGACCTTAACAGCTATTTTATCAAGTTCACAGGAAGATCTCGAAAATACCGAGTGTCCATCTCTATATCACGCGATTGCGGTTGTATTTATAGATAGAAAATCTGCAAACGGACATATTCTCCGATGGAAAAGCCTGCGGTTGGAAACGCGTCAGTCGAGAGAAGCATCAGAATAGTGATAGACTCCATTGAAAATCTAGTAAGTCTCCTTTGTGTGTAATCGAACGATTTCGCAATCGCAAGAGAATCTTATATCTTTTGTGGAAAAGACCGTGAAGGAAGGAACCGGCGTGTCGTTCGTCGTGATACATAATGACGCAGTGCTCGGAGAGAGTATCCCCGTTACTATCGATCCCAGCTTCCAGGAATCCTCGCAAATTTACGACGTCAATTTCGCCGTGGAACTTTCATTTGTAATCGGGGATCATGGTCGCGTGGATTCACTTGTATCGACGCCGGTCTTAGGTAAAACACGCTTTTATATGATGACCTGGGTTAAGAGAAGAAATATTTGATAAATATGCAGTATAACATTCTGACCTTGGATTTATTTCAAACTGTGTAAATTTGTATTTTTTAACACGTAGAATTGATTTCTGAAAGCGAAAATTGTTGTTAATTTTTCGTCTTCTTGATGAGCGGCAATTTTCGCTTTCATCAATTCTACGTGTTAAAAAATACAAATTTACAAAGTTTGAAAAAAATCCAAGGTGAGAGCGTTATAACTGTATATTTACCAAATATTTAAAAAATAGTGAACATTTATCAAAAATTGTCGTTCATTTTTCGTTTTCTTGATGAACGGCAATTTTCGCTTTCATCAATTCTACGTGTTAAAAAATACAAAGTTTAAAAAAAATCCAAGATGAGAGCGTTATAACTGTATATTTACCAAATATTTAAAAAATATGAATGAACATTTATCTGATGAGTACTCTATACGGAGAGAATATTGTAGTAAAAATTACGATCCAATTTCAGTAACAAGAAAAACAACGTCATTACTAAATCGTTATTGAAAAAGTGACTTGTAACGGTAACGACGTTACGGAGTAACGCGTTACTTCCTAACCCTGTCCGTCAATAAAATTCATTGTTCCGGTTTTTTTAATTGCGATTAGAATGACGTTAACGTCTCACGCTTTCACCGTCTCACTAGTCAAGGTGACGCACGCTGCTCCAGATCAACCTGATACCGTTGGATCAAACGCGGAATCCAAGAGGAGGGCGAAACCGAGCGCACAAAGGCAGACCTCGCAAGACGTAATTGGTTTCTGCAGTCTCGACTTAATGCCGATATTGCTAGGTGACGGGTTCGGATTATCGCGTTCAACTGAGAAAACGGGACTGAAGTGTCTCTCTTACGATCTCATTATCAGGTGAAAGATCGCTCACCGAGAGACTGATGGTGGAGACCGCGAGTCTCTCGTTCGATGCGGATGCAATCTCGTGGCAGAATCTACCTGTCCTAACTGTGACGATAACGTACGATGATGCAAAGATATTCCCCGTGGACGCGAAGGTCAACTTTCTCAGCATCACCGTGGAGAGTATTTACAATCCACCGAGATTCTTCGCCGAAGATGAGGAATACAAAGCGGCGACTATAATGTATATTGACAACGAGGTACATTGTACTTTTTTAACTCCTTGTTTGATAAGGAGTTCCTAAAATTTGTGATGAATTTTCCTAAAGTTTGTAATGAGTACATTTTTTTAAAAGACTTATATTATTAAGGCTTCTTGTGTGTATCTCGCCGGCCATATCTGATCATGTCTATTATGACTTGTGACGTCAGAAGCGAGGAATGAAATGCTAAAGATACGTCTCTTACTAAGTCTCACAGAGAAACTTTCGTCTTTTCGCCACAGTTCCCGGAAAATCTGATATTCGGAGATGGTGTGTGGACGAAGTATCGTGATATAGAGAGAACGAAACGATGGCAGAGTCTATCAAAGCTACAAAGTCGTGCCAGATTATCCAAATGCAAGCTCGGCCGTGATTATGCAAATATAAGAGACACTCTCACTGTGAAGCTCAATGTAGAAGTGAGTGATTTCTTGGAGTGAGCGTAATATTTCGATAAAGTCGTGAGTTATCGCGCAATTTGTAGGAGAGAGTGCTGAGGGAACAGCCCAGGATCGAGTGGAATTTCATGAGTCGTAAGGTGATATACGATGCAGGCTTGCAGATCATGCAGAAACACATTAACGAGTACATATTTTTGCGAAAATCCTTCAGATAAAAGCCAATAAAAGCTCGTGCCGACATCACATTTTCTTTTTTTACAGACACAGATATTGGCCGTTTCAATTCACGGTGGTCGTAAAAAGCGCGGAGGACAGTGTTAAGTTAAAAATGGAGGGACCGACTAGACGTCAGCTTTACCAGTGTTACGTCGATATGTCGGAGCTGCTTCTACCGGGAAGTAAGCGCGCGAATGAATGTGAAAATAATGAATGAATGTAAATCCGAGTATAATAGATTTTTGAAAAATATATAAAAATAATAATCTTTTTTACGTGTAAACGCTACTAAGACTTGATGTGATTACACATTCGATAAAAATCTTTTCTACGTGTAAACGCTACTATCATTTAATGTGATTATACACTTGATATCGATCATTAATTTCTTTCTCGTAGAAACTAGTACTCGCGTAATGGCACAATTGTACACGTACAATCCGTCTGATATGGCAGAGAAGACCGGTTTGGAGACGGATATTTTGGATACGGATCCTTGGAACGGAAATTCGAGGGAACAAGAACAGAAGAACATGAAGCTTGAGGTTAGCCGAGCGTGACGTTTATATTTGCAAATTTCCTGTGCGAATTTCTCTGATCTATTTTTGAAACTTTTTGTATAATATCTTGAGGATTAATATTAACATAAATATTAACATTCTCGAGTCTTTTGTGATTTCTCTCTCACGCAGTCTATGGACGTCGAGAAAGTGGCGCCAAGCGTTCCGTTGATTTCGGAAAATGGCGAGCCCGTATTTGTTATAATTGAAATCACGCTTTATTATCCAATTATTCCTCGTGCAATCGAAACTGAATTTTCAGATATGTAAGTATCATACGAGTCCTAATTTGAAATCGAATTTGACCTATAACTTAGAAGATATATTCACGTAGAACAGAAAACTTTGATGAAGCCAAAATTATAGGAAAATGATAAAAAAATTCACTTTTCAATAATAATTCGATGATTTTCTCGTCATTATGATGTCATTTTAATATAATTTGATTCTCTGTTTTGTATTGTTTAAAAATAATTTTTATATTCTTTAGTTCTTTGTAAATTATTATTATTTAATAAAGTTATTTTCGTAAATATTAATATTTAAAAAGAAATGTAGGATATAATTTTTTTAAATTTAAACATTCTCTTGATTAAATATCACTTATCAAAACTTTTCAATTCGTAATTTTCTTCCAATTTTATCATTTTTCTATTGACTTTTTAGAATTATGAAACACTTGATAGGTGAATTATGAAACTCTTAGTGAATATAATTATATATTTTTTTATTAATTTATATATATATATATATATATATATATATATATATATTTATAAAAAGTTATATCGTTTGCCTTACATTAATCGCTTTCATTTTGATTCTATTTATTTTGCCAGAATCGAAAAAATGATGATGCCGAGGCCACCTAAACCTCGTTACGCTTATTCTGGCGACATGGCAGAGGAGCAATACGCAACTTGCATTCGAAAAATGGCGGAAATCATCACCGAGAGTTACCGAGTACACTAAGCTTCTCATATCGCGCATTATCCGGACACAAGAACTAATTACATCGAATAGGTTCGATATCATAAATTAAGCTTTCGCAATCTTTTCATCCTAGGATTTTCGCGAGGAAAAGGGACGGGAAAAGTTATCCGCGTCGCAGAGGCGTGAGGACGGTTCTACTGTCGAAGAGACAGGAGAGGCGAAATATTGTTTCACTCCCGAAGAGGTGCGACAATTTTTGTCAACGACGTTATATTGCCTCGCCATCGTGCGCGCTCTCATTGCGGCAATTTTCCTCAGGACGAGTTGACCTGTTTCACGCAATATCTGTATAAAACTGGCGTGTACCTGAACGTACGTAGCAGCCTGAAGGCGAAAGTGATCATGCTGCTGGATCAGAAATTCAACGTGCACATGAGCAACGTGGAATCCGTCGAGAGTCAGGTTTGTCGTCCAGCAACAGCGAGATGTCCACGCCGGAAATGAGCTTATACGAGCTTTTGAGAGCGTAGACTCGTTTATGTGTTTACATCGCGATTGAACGCGGAAGAGCGCGCTCGCCAAAATCACAATTTGTATCCGTAGAATTTCGTAGCATCCACGTATACGTATCTCGTCGAGCAGATGCACTTAGTTCTTAATAAAATCGTGGAGAGTCGCCTCGCGGACGATTCATCGGGAAACCCGATCAGCACGGATTTATATTTCTACGCCGAGGAAGCTTACGAATTAGGACACACGGACGATGCGAGGAGACATTACCGGGCTGTAAGCATTACCGGGCTCGATATACTCTACAGAGTGCCATACTGAGATAAGTTATCCGATAAAAAAATTAACAAACGGATATTTCCGATAAAAATATCGATGAATGTTTGTATCCTACCAGGAAACATAAGATAAGAAATATTGCTCTCCCTTCGAGTTTTACTTCCAATTCGGTAACGCATTAGGTGCCGCTTTGATCTCCATTAATTATACCATCCAAAAGTTTAACTGGTGATCGAATTACTAAAGATGAAGGTACAGAAGAAAAGTAATTTGAAGTTAATATATCTTTTACCTCTTTTCATTGGCTTTCTACTGGCGGTGTAATCAATTTTAGAAACAATGCAATTAATTATGTCTTGTACGTAAGTTAAGGCAATGCTGAAACTGAAAACTTTACCCACAGAACACTGACATTTTTCTGCAAAGTTTACGTCGCATTGATTAAATAGAATTAAAAATGCTTTTACGCAATGAAAGTACGTGCAAAAATAAATAGGAGCATATGAGCTCGATATGTGAGGAAAACGAAACAAGAATTTTAAGTGTAAAATCTCAAGCTGTCATATTTGCCTAATCCAAAAGTTCTGCAGCTTGTACATACCGAAAGTGTGGATGCTCTAAACAGAAAAATTTTGAAGAACATTGCTCTACCTTCGCATCTGCATTTGGAAGCTTAAGAATATCGAAAAAGTTTGCAGAAAGATTTCTATATATATATAGTCAGGTTTTCCGTTGAATATGGTAAAACAAGATTGAGAAAAATAATTGGCTAGCCCAGCAAATTCTCTGCTGGTCTAGTAAAATCTTTTCGTTATTATATGGACAGTAAAAAGATTTGCTAAGAGTACTAATCATTATTTGCTGGATATAATTTGCTGAATCTACAAATTATTTTGCTATAAGAACTATGATGGATTTATATAAGCAGTTGCAATATTGCTCTGACAGCAAATAAATTTGCTAAGAACATATTATTTGGTATCAATAGCAAATTAACGTGATTCTTAGGACAAATACACTCAACAAATTTTTTCTATCCTGGCAACAAAACTACTTCTGCTCTGATAACGAATAATTTGTAAAATTAGTTACGTCAACTAAATTTTTTTGATATCACTACGAATATGCAGTAGCAACGACGATTTTACTAAAAGAGCAAAATTATTTTCCTCTGTGAAAGCAACACACATTCATGTAAGTTTTATATATACAAGAAATACGAAAAGGATTATGTTAGTGACTGTTTTATTATGTTTTATTATGTTAGCGTGATTATGTTAGTGACGATCGTCTTTGCATTATCGACATTGTTCGAGTTCGTCATCGACTCCGGCATCCTCTTAATAAGACATTGGTTGTTACCATGGTGGGTCGGCTACGAGTAATCATCGCAGCACGTAACGCGTTGACGGACGTTATCTCATATATCTCATATATAAAAGTGTATATATTCTTTTCACAGGCAATCGCAGTTGACGAAAGGAATCCCGTAGCATGGACCAGGTATGCGATCTTCCATTTGAAAATCGGCGATGTGGAACGCGCGAAAGAATGCAGCCGTGAGGCGATTCTTCTGGACAGACGGGACAAAATTGCGTATGTGAAAACGCTCAGAGATGTATTTTCTTCCTTTTTAAATTCGTACTGAATGGAGAAACAATGTAGATCTCGAGACACGGAATGTCTACACAGAGAGCTGAAAAGAGCCGAGAGATACACGCATTTCGAATTACATTTCTCCATCGTGTCTTTACTTGCGACACGATAAAGTAATGTCATAAATATCTCCGCATTCGCGCAGTCTATCGATGTACGGACTAATTCTCGCCGGAGAGCGGAATTATCGGGATGCTGAGGTTTTTCTGAGAATCGTCACAGACTTCTACCCACGATTTGTCGAAGGCTGGGTCAACCTGCACCTGTTTTACATTCGCACAGACTACTGTCCAGGTGAATGTGCGCGATAGTCGTCTCATCTCCGTTCTCTATAACCGAGTATAAATCCGTGAAGCGGGGTCTACAATAGAAATCGTAGAGTCGTAGAAATTGACCAATCGCGGTCGATTATTCTTTTCATACTCGATCGCGATTGGTCAATTTCTACGATTTAAGACTCTACGACTTCTATTGTAGACCCCGCTTGAAGCGTCTCTCTCGTCGCAGGCATAGATCCCACTTTGCGAATCGCGAGAAAGTGTTTGCAAGACGCGGACGGGGAAACAGAGATCTCGGGTGAGAATCCGCTCTCATGGACGACGATTCACTGCCCGCGCGACAGCGTGTACACGATCGCGGCCACGTTCTTGTTGAAGCTGCACCTTTGCGATGTAATGCAGATGAAAAAATGCGCTTGAAATATTTTAAGTATTGGGTTGTGCGTTGAAAAAAAATACTTGAACGTTTATTCGTAGGATATAAAATTTATATTCACAGACATAAGTTTCATTTCACAAATTGATTTCACAGAGAAATCAACTTTACTTCGCAAAGAGAGAGAGAGAGAGAGAGAGAGAGAGAGAGAGAGAGAGAGAGAGAAACTTTATATCCCACAATTAATTTCTCAAGTATTTTTTTGTCAGTGCGTAATAATTAATTTCAAATTTTTCAGATGAAATAAAACGCTTGTATTTTTAAGTCGTTGTAAAATTTTATAAAATAATATATACGCCACGTTTTAATTTACGATATTCTGCTATGATATTCGTATACACTGAGACAAAATACCTGAACATTTATTTGCGGGATACAAAGATGATTTACGTAAAACAAAGTTTATTTCTGCAAAATAAAATTTATTTCTGTGAATCAACTTTCATTGCCACAAACAACTACAATAATATCACAAATAAATTTTCAAGCACTTTTTTCAGTGTACATTATTTCATGGAATTATAACATCTCTCACACAATACAATCGTTTTATTTCGCCCGAAAAACTCGGTTTTATTTATTAAACGACGCAATATATTTTTTATATTTAAATACACGTGAGCGTCGTCACGCTCGATATTCGTGCAGTTTGCTGGCGTTGCATTGGCGGAGGAGATGTCTCATGTTGGTCGAGCTACGCATGTCTTGTATTATCTGGCCGTGCAACACTACCTGTCGCGCCGATACCAGGACGCTTTGTTGCATTTGGAAGAAGCTAAACGCATCTACGGAATGGTTGGTCGATCATAAAGATTCCAATCATGGGTCGAGTCCTAATTTCGAGTTGCACTTGGCAAATACAAATTAATACATTTTGATGAAAACTATGGAGTATATTTTTATATTCTTTAGTCTATTTATAACTATCACGTTGAGATGTTACTTTTACATACAAGTAGTATCAATAATTCAGGAAGAATGTGAAATGTTATTTTCTTTACCGCTTTCATGGAATCGCGAAACTCTTTTAGTAAAGTATTCATAATTAGGATCACTATTTATAAATAGCGTAATCAATTGTATTAATTACAATTTATGATATTTTATTCTACTATAATTATTAATTATATTAATGATAAAATTAGTACATAATATTACTTAATTTAGTGTATAATCCTAAAAATATATATATACCCAGCAAGGTGACGTCTAAAGACGTCATTAAAACGTCATAGACGTCTTAATAACGTCTTAATGACGTCTTTAGACGTCACTTTGCTACCTGGATATATATATATATATATATCCAGGTAGCAAAGTGACGTCTAAAGACGTCATTAAAACGTCATAGACGTCTTAATAACGTCTTAATGACGTCTTTAGACGTCACTTTGCTACCTGGATATATATATATATATATATATATATATATATATATATATTATGTACATATACATATATATATATTTGCAAATATTATGTACTACCTGAAGCTTGTCAATGTCCATTGTGTTCAGGATTATTCGATAAGCAGCTTAATGGGGCATTGCCATTTCCAAGAGGGTGATTTCGAGGAAGCTATACGTCGCTACGAATTCGCCAGCACGGTGTTCAATAGACCAGATGATTTGCATCTCGTGTGGATGAGGTAAAGCTGTTCGGTATCGCTAACAAAAGACGATCGTCGAGTCGTTCACGTCGACATTGTGATGCAACAGAATGGGACTGTGCTACGAGGACGTCGGTGATTACGAGCGCGCATTAAGAGTCTTCCTCGGCGCGTGCGACACTTCGCCGACGGCGGAGACGTGGCTCGGCGCGGGGATCGCGTTTTACGAGGTGAATTTGATGGTCGTCAATAGAGTCGCCGGTTCGAAATTCGCAAGTTCATCCCCGAATGGATTTACACGCGGGGAACTCCCTCCCGCGAAGGCGGCGCGTCTTTACAAAGCTTACTGTCTTCAGCTGCGGCGATTCAAGGAAGCCGAGATCGCCCTGATTGAGGCTAATGAGATCGATAATCGCAATGTGACCGTTTGGAAGTACCTGTGCCTGTTGAACGCAGCTCTGCAACGGCGCGACGAGTTTCAGCAATGCTACAGACAAGCGACTCGGGTGAAAAGCCATTAGAAAGTCGAGTGGTTTTTATCGCCACCATTGTCGTAGTTCACGTGACACGTTGTCGCTCTTGCAGGACAATGCGGATTTCTCCCTGGAAAAACGATCCCTCAAACCGCGGAGAGAACTGCCGACGTCGGTCGCGCTCTAGATGCTGTGTGCCGTTCACATATAAGTTTCCTCTTTAATTCGGAGATTCGATCAGTCTCACGGCGTGGATCGCGATGAAATCAGCGGTGAGTCGCTCGAGTGCAAACTCGCTCGCGAATTCACTTTCCGTTCAACTGTGTGTTTTGCAATTCACTTCGAGGGTATGAATTGTAAGGCAATTTTGCGATCCATGTTTTCTTTCGAGCTATGTTCACTAAACATTTTCTATTCAGTATTGCTATTATAATTATTATATCTATCCCGTAAGTGTTGAACCCTTTTTTCCAAGAACATTCTGTAAAGACAAAATTCTTTTAAGAAAGGAGGAGATTCATATATAATTTAGATACAGAGTAAGTCACCTAATATTAGATTCTAAAATATATATGTTATCTTTTTGTTAATAGGAAATGTGTGGAATAAATTGTGAAGTTTGAAGAGTTAGCTGATCACAATACTTATCCCTTAGACATTTTCTTCTAATATTAAAAAGATAATATATTTTAGAATCTAACGTTAGATGATTCACCTTGTATATAAAAGTCATGTAATATCATATATATAATTTTTCCCAGAGCAAACATTGATATTTTCAACTCACTTGATTTATGAATTGTTGAATAATCGCAGGACTATTTCTCTCATTGCAGTGTGCTCTGTTCATACTCGTTCTGCTTCAAGCAATGTTGACAACCAATTGCGGCACGCGGTCGAGCGATGTCTCGCGACATCGAACTATAGAAGAAGGTAATGTCGCCGACGACGGTGCAGCAATAGTTGTTTCTGGACACTTTCAAATCCAGACGTCATTATTCTAAATGAATAAATGCAAATATATGACGTGAAATAACGATATCGCGATACGTACACATTTGATTGGAGGAATATGCAATTACTATTTGTTCTCAGATGACGTTCCACGTGTCAAAATAAAGGTATTTCGTAGTCCCACCGAAGAGGCAGACGGCGAGTCGTTTGCTACTTGGGGATATTGGATCAAACAGCCCAACAACAAATGAAACAATCGGTTCTACACTAATCATTTTCGCTGTGCATGATCTCTACTGTGCAATATCGTTATATGTCATGAAATTAGTCTTTCAATAACGCGGCGGGTTTTTATTAAATGCTAAAGTTTCTAGTTATTGTATTATTAATATATATAAAAGTTCATCACCTTCAAATATATACAATTTATATCTGCAAGCGTATTTTAATTTAAACAATTATACTTTCTATAATTTTAATATCAATTGATGTTTTTCAAATATACGTAATACGCCTCAAATATATATTTTCAAACTGATTATTTCTTAGTTACATTATGCGTGCCATTTTGAGACAAAATGTAAATTATGTAACAACTGATAAACTTGTGTAATTTGTATAATAAAACTTGTGAATTTGTGTAATTAAAAATATTGATTATAAAAAAATCATTCATAATTCGCTCATACAAACATTGTTGTACATTGCCTATCTGTACATAATGTTTAAACTGCTTATAATGAGTGTGATATTACAATCGCATACGGATGTTTTTTAAAAAAAGTTGCATCAATTATATAATATTAACTAGATATCTGAATACTTATTATGATCATATATTGTAGTTTTCAAAGTACGTATCTACTAAAACTAAATTTACTTTGTTATGATATATAAGATAGAATACGTTCCTTGAACTTGTATCTTATTTGTATAACGTTCCGTTAATAATTTTATTTTGGCGATCAAGCAACGGATAGTTTTCATCTTATAATACCAATATTAATTTTGACAATGACATTCCAATATTAAAAGGTCCGTTTGAAAATCTAAAATTACATTTGATTGTTTATACATCGCACTGTGCACATAATTATTATACAACATACGAATATTCTCTTTCTTCTATTTTCTCTCTCATTCTCACTTTTAGCTATAACAAGAGAATAGAGAACCATCCTTTTCTTTTTAGATAGGAAAAGAAAAGAAGGAATCAAAACGATGGAGGAGCGGACGAAAGAGTGTTCGCGCGTTTATATGGCTTTCGAACGAACTTTTCTAATTAGTAGAGACTGTCAAAAATTGTTCGAACATTGCTGAATAATCTTTTAGATTTTCAATTAATTCAGCAACTTATCTGTAGAGCTTCTTTTTGTCGTTAAGTGTTTCCCTCCATTCGTACCACAGCTGGAACTCGTACCTCGCATGTAACCCGACATCAATAAATTCTACTGATCCATATGATATGTATGTCATATCTTCAGAGTACGTTCATAATAGTCCGAATTTTCTTTGGAAATCATTTTAGAACGAATGTATAACGCGCGTTAAATTTTCGTCGTTTTCTTCGATGTTTCGTGTAACAGGCAACAATTGTATCTTTATCTTATCTATCAAGTTTATATTATAACTAATTTAATTTAATCGTCTAATTGAGCCTCTGGCGTTTTATCCCTTTGTTCACTGAAATATACGCTTGAGCTGCTGTTGATGGCTGCCTGACGTGTGAGCTGTTGTACACTTCCGGTGACTCAGCCTCGAAAAGAGTCGATCTGTTGAGAGATTGCAATATTTATATTACCAAACTACAACACGTATACTAACGTAATCGAAGTAACATATCGTCTTTTATTACTTCTCCTAATAGCACCAAACATTTATCATTGCGCTGCACAGTGAGGCTAAAAGTATCAAAAACTGACAGAAAGTAAAAAAATTGAAATCGTAAAGAATGCACATTATATACACAATTAATAGAAAATACCCGTATATATGTTTCTGATACATTTGTCATTTTGACTGTCGTTATCACTGTTATCGTCTGTCAAAACGTAACTTTCAAGCGTTTGTACATATGCCAAATTCGTGTTGTCGTTTCATATTACAATATAATTACAGTATAATTCATTATACTGTAATTATATTACAGCATAATATATTACAGTATAATTCGATTTTCTTAAAATCATTTCAACATAGAAACGACATTTGCAGGTGTATTCTAATCAGATATTTGTATAAATAATTAAGTTTCATTTTTTTTTATAACGAGTATTACATTGTTTTAACTCGAGAATTTCTTATTAAAATATAAAAAAATTTTCAATATTTATTATTATGCCTGTGATATTTCTCTCGACTTCGAAATTTTTCTTGTTAGTTAATATATTTAGTGACTAATAATATCAGAAAAAGAAATATTGCGCGTTTTTGTGTGCCTTTTAAAATATTTAATGTTTTATATCTTTAATTATACAACTTCATTCTATTATTTTATCATGTCATAACTATTTTAATTCTTATTTTTAGTCTTAATAAATTTTTCTTAAAACAATATTCATTATTATTAGTTTATTGTTATTAACAAACAATACGACTTAATATTATATACTATATATGTTATATATATATATATATATATATATATATATATATATATATATATATACACACACTAAATGAAATATGTTTCTGTTAATTTAGTTTAATTATAAGAAAATTACCTATAAATCAATTTCAGTAGTGTCGTACAAAAATGTTAGAAAATAATTTTATTACTTTAAACATAACTTGCCCCACTGTGTGCACTGTAGCGTAGTGAGAACTACACTCTTGCAATCCATATAACCTTGGTGTTTTCAGAGTTTGAATGTATGGATTAACCACAAAAGGTTGGTCGATACTATAAATTGATGATGTTTGTGCTGCATTTGAAACATTTATGATGGATACTTTGAAATAGTATCCTAATTCCTTTAGTTCCTTCTCTGTTTCATAGTTATACGGATTAGAAGCTAGATAAGTCTCAATGATTATCGGATAATTTCTCAACAGATGCACCAAATACCGTGCATTATCATAAGCATTCATGATGTTCGACTTACATGTCTTTATTACATCTATTAAGGAATTGACCTGCAAAAAAAATATTAATATGTTAGATACCAAATGTGTTTCTTCTCTTGATCCACTATCAGGTAAAGATAAAAGTAACACACTACGTGACATACAACTTTTTACAAACTCGATATGAATGTAGATATTATCGATATGAATGTAAATTACACAGTTATAGTTTGTAAGTTCATTATTTAGCTTTTGACTAACCACTTCATGATTATTGTCGAATGAATGTGGTATCGTTTCGAAATAATGTAACACGTCCTCCACTTTTATTATCTTTATATGTTCAAATCTATTTAAATGGGGGCTAGTGTCAAGTTGAGCGGAGTTATTCTCGGACAAGCACTGTAACAACGATTCAATAGAGTAATTCTCCTTAAAAACTAACAAGTTTCTTGTAGCTCATGTAAAAACCACTATATATAAGAAGACTATACATCTTGCCAAAAAGGATACGCACCGTATTGTGTGTCCCTTGTTGTATGTGCAATTGGTTTTGCGGACCTGATGTAGGTGGATAGAAATTCATGGCCATTTCCGTTACCTGTTGTACTATGCAAGTCACCGTTGATACTTGTGTTGCTGCCGCTACACGTAGAGTCCTTGTAGAGTCGTTCGCTTACTAAAGCGTCGTCTACAATGAGAACTTAAGCCGTAAGACTTAAGCTTTAAGCTTTAAGTCGTAAGAAATTGGCCAATCACAGCCGATTATTTTTCTTATAATTAACTGTGATTAGTCAACTTTTTACGACTTAAGGCCTAAAGCTTAAATTTTATGGCTTAAGTTCTCATTGTAGACGACGCTTTACGCGATTATAACGTGATAAGACACATTGCAACATTACTCTTCTTGTTCATTATTATTATTTTTAATAGCTATAAGTGGTTACTATTATTTTTTAAAGATAATAGATTGTATTATTGTTTATTATTTCTTATGGCAACTCAATTGAGTAGAAGTCGATACTAAGGTGGGCACAACGACAGCGCCAATTGTTTGCGTCAGCGCGTTGTTGTTAAACTGGGACAGTCAAACTTGGACAGGTCAAATTACATACAACTTTTCTTTAGATTTCTTTAGATACAACAGATCGAACGATTTGGCTAGACGGCACGACGTCGATTCAATTTTTAGTAGTCTTATAAGCTTTCTCTTTTACTAACAAATCCGAAATCACTTACCACGCTTACCGATGAATGTACCACTGCTACTGGTGTGTTGCTTTATTCACTCTACAAACAGAATTATATTCTGTTATATTTGTAATGCATTTAATGTGACTTTTGTTACAAATCACGCTGATATGTATTACTGACACAACAGATTGTCGCGGCACCCGTTGTAAACCCTAGTAATGTTTTGCGCGATGATAAATGTAAAGTTATATGTTAAATTTTCGGCACATCAGCAGAAAATTTCTTATACACAGTACATACAGATGTATACTTGACGAGTGTCCGCAAAATACTAAGGGGGCATTTACTAGTATATGTACACGTGTATACGTCTCAAGAGATGTTGACAAACTGAATAACTACAAATATTCATTCGTACACAGAATATGTCGAATAACCGAAAATATGGAATAAAAAGAAAGAAATAAGTTTATTATGTAATTTAAGTATATTATTTAATTTGTACCATATAAAACTATAACTAACTATCAAACTACGGATGACAGAAATTAAATCTGCAAAACTTTATGTTGTTATTACCAACGGATCGAGAGTAACAGTACGAGAAAGTTGGATTAGGATAAATTTTTGACGTATATTCGTATTTGTTGTAAACACGCAAACAGATAACACAAATGATCGATATCCAACGACATATTCTAATTGTATTAGTGTATTTAACAAATTCATGTTTTTACATAAATACTTAATGAATATTAATATTATAAGATGTCTAGTTATTTCAGACTTAATGTAACTTTTTTTTGTAACTAGTTTTTTTGTAATAACTAGTAAGATTAGTGTAACTACAATTAAATGTGTCAATTATAAAAAAAACATTCATAATTCGTAAAAACATTCTATACATTGCCTATTTGTACAGAATACTTTGTATTATTTATAATAATTGTGCCAAAGTAATATTGCAATCGTATATGGGAGCTTCAATGGGATTAGAAGAACCTGCATCAATTAAGTAAAATTAGATAGATACCTAAATACTTATTACGGAAAAAGATACATCTCAAGATTTCTGCATAGTCCACTGAAGCTAAATTCACTTTTGTCAAGATATAAAAGTTTAAACGCGTTCCTTGGAATTCATATATCTTATTTATGTTGCATTTTTCTTTTTAAGTTTTGACTTGGTGTTTAAAAGTGATGGACGATTTTAACCCCATAATATTATATACTAATATTGATTTAGACTACGATTCCGCAATACTAAGATTTGCCTAAAACCCGAAAATTACCCGAAAATTTTGGTTGCTTATGCAAGTTACATAATTATGACTACACAAACATACACGTATTCTCTTTCTCTCTCTCCTCTTGCTAGAAAGAGAATTCTCATTCTCTTCTCAGATTAGAAAAGAGAAGGAGGAATCAAAACAATAAAAGGCAGACGAGAAAGAATGTTCGAGCATGTAAGCAACTTTTCAGCGATCTTTTCTAATCAGCAGGACCTGTCAAAAATTGCTCAAACGCTGCTGAATAATCTTCTTAATTCTTAAGAAAACAAGAAAACTGATGCAACTTATTTGTAAGTCTCCTTTTATCCTCAAGTTCTTCCTTCCATTCGTATCACAGTCGTAACTCGTGACTCTCACACATGTGTACCGACATCTATAAATTCATGTAAAGTGGCGAACGGCCAATAAAGACTAGCACGCAGATATAATGCCTGATTTAACTTCTATTTCGGGAGGGTAATAATGTGTTAACATTGTCAAACACACGCGTCGAGGAATATCTCAGATTTACAATAAGCGCGGAGAATCCACCTTTCCAGGCTAGATTCGTTCCAAGTGTTGCGAAAAATACTGCATCATTCGTATTTACATAGATAAGATAAAATAAGATTACATGTTTAAGAATCTAAGAATGGTTATCGTTCAAACGTAGTAAAGAGAGGTAAAGGAGTAATATTGGAGTGAATCGGATTTCAAGTCGATTCTAATGCGGAAGGTGAATTCTTCGCGTACATTGCAAGCCTGAGAAATTCCTTGGCGCGCGTGCTCGACGCTGTTAGAACATATTTAATCCTGCTGCTGAAATAAAAGTGTAACATTTGCGCCAATATTTGCACACTAGCTGTCACTCGCTATTTTTGACTATCTGCTTGTATACCCGATCGCATACCACCACATGAGCGTATATAAGATGTCATTGATCTGTAAATTCTACTGTCCCATCTGATGCGATATCTCCAGAATACGTTCTTTGTCCGGTTGTCATAAGAAATAATTCTTGAAAAGAATACAACACGCGTGAAGCTTTCGTCGATCTCTTCGATATCTCGCGCGTCATCTCTAACCATCATATTTTTACTTTATTGATAAAGTTTATATAATAATTAACTCAAATTAACTCCCTCAGTTTCTCTTGCGCTTCTGCCCTCTATTCTCTGTTATGCCGGACAATTGATTCGGAATTTGAAAGGGACATGCATCCGTAATGTGCGAGTCGCTCATTTCTCCTGTATATATCGGTATTAACGGCGACGAAGATGAGGCCTTATTCAATATACTGTTTGGAATAGTGATTCTTAGAGAATAGTTTGTAGGGGATAGCCTGTAACAACAATTGCAGACGAATAGTAAAATATTGAAGCGACATATTGTCGTCTGCTATTCCTCCCGATAGCAATGGCTGAGAAAAACACCTTTGCAGTATGTGAAGACATGATGCTCGTTTTATAAGAATGGATGACCTAGCCGCAATATTTTGATCTAGCGATAACGTAGCAATGTCCGTCTCTGTCAAATCATGTAAAACGATGGACACCTCGAAGTCGTATTCTGGATGGTTCAAGTGCTCTTCTGTTTCATAACTGGGCGAGAAAAAGGTTGCGAAGGACATAATAGCCTCGAAATGTTCTAGCAACAACTCATACAACTGGCTTTGTGCAATATTCAGAGTATCTATGCTTGTCGATTTAAAATCATTTATTACGTCTAATAAGCAATAGTACACCTGCAAAGAAAAATATTCATACGATAGCTGCCTTCTGTTATATAAAGGTAATATAGTATGTTATAGACGACTTTTTAGAAATCGTTAATATGAATTACACTACAGTACATTCGTACGTTCGTCGTCTAGCTTTTCACTAATCACCTCTGGTTTATTTCTGAATGTGTATTTTATCTGATGCAGGTGAAGTAACATATCTTCCACTATTATTTTCTTGTTATATTCAAAGTCACCTCCACCATCTACGACCAGGTTGTGGGAAGGTTGCATGACTAAAGAACATCTGTAAGGGCGAATAGAGTAACTCTCTTTAAACAAGTTTATTGTAATTTATGTGCAAATGTGGTCTCTCTCCCGTAAAGAGAGAGACAAAAAGAGTCCCTTGATATCTCCTTATATAAAAGATTAAACAGTACGCACCGTATGCTCTATTGTCGATTGCTGTTGCGTATATAACTGATTTTGCGCACCTCACATAAATTGCTGGGGATTTATGTTATATAGACTGCCTACTTCACTATGTGAGTTATCGCCAGTGTATATGTTGTAACCGCTACACGAAGAGTCGAGTTCTTCCGTAGATAAATCCTCGCCTGTTATCGTGATGAGACACATTGTAACATTATTTCTATCATTTATTGCTATTATTTTTAATAATTATAAGTTATTATTATTATATTTTTAAGAACATTATATTGTATTATTATTGTTGATATTATTATTTCACGTAACAACTTAGTTTTTCTTATAATTTATTATTATTATTTTAAATATTTACAAGTTATTATTATTATATTTTTAATTATTGTATTATTACTCACGTAATTATTGTATTATTACTCACTTAATTTGATAAAAGTCCATATAGTGGTTGACACAATGACTACACCGATGTACTGTTATTAAGCTTATGTAGTTTCAAATTGTATATTGTCTGATATCTCTTTAGATACGACAGATCGAATAATTTGACTTGACACGACACACTGACCTCACTGTTAGTGTTAGTGTTATATTCTCGGCTATTCCCCCTCACTACATTTTAAGCCACTTTTCCGCGACGAGTGCCTGAATGTCAGTGAGGCTGATGATGTTACGTCATCAAATCTACAAACATATTACATTCTGTTACGTTTGTAATGCATTTAATGTGATTTTCATTGTAAATCACATTGGATATATTATAAATATAACAGATTGGCGTGGCACTCATTGTACACATAACATGCAGCATGGAAGTAGAATTAAAAGTGGAAGTAAAGTGTGTGGAATTTTCGACATCGCAATGGAAATAATAAAATTCTCTTTGCACAGTACAGATGTATACTTGACGACAGTCCGAGGAGCACTAAGAAAATATTTAGAAGTAGAACATATCTATATGTACGCGTCTCGAAAGTTGTTGACAAACTGAGTTGTAGTTGAAGGTATAACAGACTATGGATATCTGTAGAATGTTTCGAACGGCGTATGAATTTCCTGGACGAGTGACTTTATATCTTTTTATTAACTTGTGTCAAGTCGAGGAGAAGCTGTAGGTAAAAGGAAAAAATTTGCAAGATTTGATGCTATTGTTATCAACGAATTTATTAATTCGTTTTATCGAATTGTTAGTTATATTATTATATAACTAACAATTCGATAAAACGATATCAGAAAACATTTTCATATGTGTTCCTTGCAGAAACGTATATGAAAATACATGAGTCTTGTAGGATATGTAAAAGCTACTTTTTAATTTATATTATTTATAAGAAATAATAATAATATAATTCATATTATATAATTAATAAATTGTGCTTTGATATCAGATTATATAAAGATTATATTCTCTTATTTATGACGTCATTAGGATTTGCACAAATGTGTACAATTTGTATTGATACATAAATATGTTTCAATATATAGTATACCTAATAATTTAAATATCATGTAATGTTTTTTTTGTAAACGCGTGCTGATCTAAAAATTGTATTTTTAAACTGCTTATTTTCTAGTATTCATAGTATTGTAGGAAGTTTTTATATGCATTTAGGATGTTTATTTATCTTTATATTTTGTTAATCAAAAACAAAAAATATAACAACAATAAAATTTATTTTTTATTTAAAACATTCATAATGTATTCATAAAAAGAACTTTTGTATCGTATCGGAGGAGGAAAAAAGAGAAGGCCTACAAGAACCGCCTGTTATTAGTGCAGATTAAATTGTAGCAAGATAATATTTAATAGTGTATTAACGCACGCCAAATTGTTTTCCGGGCTTTCAACGAACACGGTGAATCAACCTTTCACAAATCGACCCTTTTAGACCCTTGTCTAGAGAAAGAGTTTCTTAGGTACTGTCATTAATCTTATACAGCTCCGAGAATTAGTTACTCTAATATAAAAGTTTGATTTTGTTTATTACGTATATTACATTTGTAGATCTACTATAAACTCGCGAGGTTTTTAATTGCATCGGAAAATCTTTCTTTTCGGTGAATTCTTGTACTTTTGCCCGGTGCATTTTATTAGGGTCAGGATTAAAAAAAGGGGGAAAAGGGAGAAAGCCGATAATTGTTTTAACGTTATTAAGAATAATTTCATGTATTCGCGTTATGTACCCTATCAGGGTGCTGTAGAGAGTATAGCGTAGGAGGTGAGAGGTTATTACGCACAATGCTAGATGGCATAGTGCGCTTGAATAATCCGTTACCACGGTAGTCCTTCCCCTACAAGGATCGCTCCACATCGACCGAGCGACGTGAAAGGATTGGACTTTACTTATGGATTCTTCAATCACACTGATCTCCAGATCTTACCTCCGGTTCTTTTTCTCTTTTAAGGAGAAAACAGTTCAAAACATTTTCTGTTCGAGAATCCGCACATGAATGGAGTGGACAGGACGGATTGGTAAGTGGACGGATTTAAAACACTTCAAAAATGGCACGAAGCGTCCTAAAGGACGCACGTGATTATTTCCGTCGCTCTCAAAAATCCTACGAAATAATGCATCTCGTGCCGTTCAATTTTGGACAATTGCTTAATCGCTCTGATGATTCGTTCTATTCCCAATAATTTGAAAAAAACACACGAAATAATACACGGCTTAATATTTGCGCGATGAGAAGATTATGACTACTCCAGATTAATTTCACTGTACATTCGTGTCCATACAGACATTTGTGTTGCAAAAATGCCTCTGGCATTGTAAGTGAACATTGTAGAGGGACAACAAAATGACAAGTTAGTTGGACATCCGTCGTGTTTCGCGGCTGCTTGAGCGAACGATAACGCGCAGAAAGATGTAGGCAGTAAGACTTAAGCAATAAGGAAATCGATCACAACCGATTATTCTCGCACCGTAAGAAGAATCATCGATTGTGGTCGATTAATTCGCTCGCTGCTGAAGTTTTGCTGCCTACGTTTCTCTGTGCACTGCCGGTCTTAAGGCCTTTGCACGTAACAAATTACAAATAACAAGTCGTAATCGTAAATCCGTTAGAAAACTGACTAGTCACAGTCGATTATTCTTCGATCGCAAGAAGAATAGTCAATTATGATTGATCAATTTTCTTACGCCCTTACGGTCACGACTAAGAAATGTTCACGGGCTTTAAGGACTATGTACAATGGGATTGGCAGTAAGACGTAAGCAAATTGACCAACCGTGGTTGATTTTTACAAGAATAATTTGGTCAATTTGCTTACTTTTTACTGTCTACTGCCAATCCTATTGTAGATGTATCTTTACGCGTCCGCTCGGCTATTCTCTCCGCCGGATCTACCGGACTCTCGTCAACTCTCGGAGCTGATCCACGTAGACGGCGTTACATTCGGGTCGAGCGCGCGCTCTCTGTGTCGGTGGCACACTGTGTCAGTGTTGCTCCGGAGACTGCGCAGCATCCCCCGCGGATAAGAGCGCGGAGCACGCAGGAGGGGCTGCGGTAGGGGTGGCATTTCGCCTTTTAATCCGTGGGTGTAGCGCCATGGTGGGGAAGCGTGATCGCGACCCTCTCGCCTCCGCCGCGCTCTTCTCGCCGATCCGCTTCCACCCCGCATGGCGCGCTCGCAACCCCTTCCCGCCGCGTCCGGCAGCTTTCCACCCCGCCGATAGAGTCTCCCCCCTACCCGTGCCACGATCACACCAGCCACCACCATCGCCGACCCTCCCGCCGTGTCGTCTGTCGTTTCCACGTCCTCTCTCACACCCTCCGTCTTCTCGCCAGGCGGGGGTCGCTACCGGTCTCCTTCTAGTGACTTTCGTCGTCGGAGGTCGCGTGACACGTGCGTGAGGGAATACCGGTCCCGGTCTCTCGATCCCGGTCCCGGCTCGCCGGAGCCGTCGCAACCGCTTCACGACGACGACAACGAGTGTCTCTTTCGCGTCGTGAAATCGCGCGCAGAAGATCGACGCCGATCGCTGACCGGTGACACTTGGTGGCTCGCCGACGACGTCGCGGTTCGTGTGACATCGCCAGAGAAACATCGCGCTTGGTGATCCATCCGTGCGAAAAGGTGGAGAGAGAAAGAGAGAGAGTGAGTAACGACGGGAAGCGCGGGTCGTGAACGTACACTCGGTGATCTATCGTCGTCGACGGTGCTCCTCGATCGTCGCGCGCGATTGTGTTTACGCGAAGTAAGGAAGTAAGTTCGCAATCTCTCCTCGGAGGAGAAGGAGCCCCGAAGACTGGTGCGCGCGCGACGCCGCGGTTTCTGATACGGAACGGTCGCTCGACTCGCCGAAGGGAACGCCGCGGCGATTCTTGTGGTGTCCCTATCGAGGACCGCGAAGTAACCCCGAGCGCATCCGCTCCTCAACGAGTCCTAACGCGCTACATCGTCCACGGTACTAGTCGTAAGTGTAATGTAACGATCGCGCGAGTGAAGCTTGCGAGCGACGCGGTGAGAGACACTGTTTTCCATCGAGATTCCTCTTTTCCTTTTGGAGCTGACTCTACTGGAGTCGCCAACGGTGGCTTAGATCGCCGTCACGGGGTGCGCTCCTTTTCATTCGTAGTGAACGTGAGCGACGTCTCGAGAGGAGAGAGAGTCGCAGCGGCCGTAATCGGAAGTCGTTGCCACTCGCATTGTGCCATTACAGCGATCGTCATTGCGCTCGCGTTGGCGGGACGTCGTTTAACATTTCCGCTTCCCCTCTGCCTCCTTCGCGCTCCGTGATCGCCGCCGCTTGTCGTCCGAATTTGTTGCCGACTGGTCGGCTAAAGAATATAAACGATCACGCCAATTCCCACCCTTCCGTCCGCGTGGAGCAAGGTAGGATGGACGGTCGCGTGACGTCCATGCACGAGGATATTTCGGGTTCGACAGCGCGGGTCCGTATCATTAATTCAGGGCGATCCCTCTGAAATAAAACGTCCGCGGCCTGGTGGACTATAAAGAGCCTTAGATCTAGGAAGCGAGACGGCGCTCTATAATTGGACCCGGTCCAACGATTTCCCCGTCTTCTCAAACCGACGCGAGACCGGATGGTTGGCTGCTAAACGGGCTATCGTCGTGAGAGCAAGGGGTGGCTCGCGGTTGCCGTAATCGCGTAACGCAACATTGGCGAAAGCGCCGCTCGGAATTGGATCTCCTTCGCGCAAGAACACGATCTCGCGGAGGGAAGAAGTAGGGAAAGAAGTGCCGACGAGAGAGAGAGAGAGAGAGAGAGAGAGAGAGAGAGAGAGAGAGAGAGAGAGAGAGAGAG
>NW_022639560.1:859906-888250 GCF_010583005.1 Odontomachus brunneus | reverse complement strand
GAGAGAGAGAGAGAGAGAGAGAGAGAGAGAGAGAGAGAGAGAGAGAGAGAGAGAGAGAAAGAGAGATCAGTCGGGCTGTCAGTCTCCTCACAACGCGGACTCCCCGGCCGTTTTAATTGAACGGGACTCGTGTAACGTGAACTTTTGTGTGCGGAGCTCTGTTTGTTGTTTTCATGCGGCGAGTGTGTTCGGTCAGGCGGTTGTTCGACTTTGTCTTTTTGCCGGTGATGCACAAGTTCCTCAAGTAATATTTGCACAGACCAGTTAACTAGGGTGACTAATCGTCCCGAATTTTGCGAGACATTCTGATTTTCGACTCTCTACAAGACACGTTTCGAAAGAACGCGGGCACCATTTTGTCCCGATTCACCACAACGCAAAATAAATGATATAAATTTTTATTATTACATATTATTGTGATAAAAAAGCATATTGTATATTGATTGTTTATTGCTTTTATATTGATGAATTTTCTTTGATTTTTTATCTTAAGAGTCTTATCTATTTTTTTAGACCAATTTTCATTCGTTTGTTTATGCATCTAAGTCAACTTGTCCTCACGCGTCCACTTATGGATTAATTTTATCAATATTGTGCGATTATTAATTATTATTTTATATGTCTAGTTATGCATCATGGTCGTATAATTTAAGTATAATTCTTTGGACTTTATTTGAGTAATAATATTTGTCCTTCGTGTGTTTGTATTTGTTAAATCACATTTAAATTAGAGGATTTCATTTAAATAATCACATTTGTTCTCTATTCCCTTGCATTTGTTGAATCACATTTAAATTGAGTTTCTTTGAAACAATTACATTTGCCCTTTATTTTTGAACTTTTGCATTACATTTAATTGTGTCATGTTAAAGCTCAAAACGTATCCCAATATAGGCGAGACTGTACGCGAAATTATTGAATCGCTCGTCGATAATTTCATCCATTTATTATTTTAATCTGCCTCGACATGACGTTCTAAATTCAAAGAGACGATTGTGAAAGGCACTTCCCTTCTTTTACTCGAGCCAGTCATCTTCCCCTTCCCCAGTAAAACCCTGGTAGAGCTTTTTCAAATGGCTGTAGCTCCAACCCCGGTTACCCGCAAATCCTTTGTAATCGCTAATTCGATCGATCGATAAAACCGTCCAAATCGGCGCGTTTCGGAGATACGGGGAAAGCAAGAGAAAGATAAGGGAGCAATGACGGGGACTTTAATTAATTCCTTCCTGATCGGGCTGTTGTAATTGAATACGCGGTATCGACGTTGTCGTCAAACTGTGCGATTACTGTTCGTTGCATTGGATACACGCAATCGCGATAATAGCGTTCGACGGGACAAAAACTAAATAAGGCAAAGAAAAAGAAGAAACTCATAAGAAACGCACCTCATTTATCGTATTCAAATCGCGCTAATCCATAAACGATCGTTGATCGATCGCGACGCGGAGTCTCGGGGATTCCGATTTTTCGGAAAACAGCCTGCCTGGATACGCAGGCCGGAAACTGCGCGCCTAAATTTCTCACTCAGCTGAGACTTCATCACAAAATCACACCACCATTGTAAGGTATATAGAGAGAAAAAATTTTGCCAATTGCTAACAAAATATCTGTACCCGCAACAAATAGTTGATATAAAGCAGTAAATGACTCCACAGCGAGGACAAATAATTTCTTACTCTAAGCCTTCAATTTGCTGCTCTAAGCAACATTTCTATAATGGAGACACAACTAATTACTTACCTAAATAGATAACTAATTAAACCTAAATAGACAGAAACAAATGTGATTGGTATCTCAGGCAATGTGTTTGAAATGACTAATGATGTGAAGCGATTTGCAACTGTTCGATCTGTTCTCCTAATGATCATCAAACAGCAAACGTGTGCTTTTGTTCTGATAACCAAAGAATTTTTCTCAATGTACAATTGAGCGCACGTGGAACATCCTTTTCTCTTAAACCTGCAGAAAGTCCCAGAACGGGTCTCTGCACGATACGAAATCACATTTCTGCCATTCGATTTCAACGGGGACTCGCGTTCCGCGGCAGCGCGTTGTCTCCGTCGTCCACGTCGTCGTCGCCGACGGGGGGGACGCAGGGCAGTTTATGATAATATTTAATCCGGTTATAGGCGCGCGAGAGGCGAATATAGAGCGACAGCGAGTCGCAGTCGGACGGACCTCGTGGTGGTCAGTCGATGTTCCGTTCGGGTGTTCCGCGGCCGCCACCACCGCCGCCGCTGCTGCCGTCGTCGTCGTCGTTGTGTCGCCAATAATCCAGTTACAGCTGAGTCGCGAGTGCTACGCGCCGCTACGACGACCTCTCCGCGTCGTCGCTCGTCTGCCTGTCCGGATTCTTTCGAGTTTCATATTGCCCAGTCTCTCTCTTCCTCTCTCTCTCTCTCTTTTTCCCTACCTCGCTTTCGCTCTCGCTCGCAGGTATCCGCGAGGATTTTTCGCGAGTCGCGCTCACGCGCCATGCCGTCGTCGTCGTCGATCAACCCTGCGTGGCGTCGTCGCGCGAATTAACGCCGTGCATGTCGCGTCGCTCGTTCGTTTGTTCACTCGTTCGTTCGCTCGCTCGCTCGCTCGCTTGTGCCTCGCTAATGCGATTGCTCAGCGACGTGTCGGCCACATTCGTCGGCCGATATGTGTCGCTCATTCATCTATATCGTACGTCGATGTCATTCATCGACGACTTCCTCTAACTGGCCTCGACGCCGGCCCCGCGTCAGCGGAGGATCGTTTCCGCGCGATCGCGGCGACGCGCGTTATCCTCCGCGCCCGATCGAACATCATCTCCCGAGAAGATGCCGGCTCTTGCTTGCGCGATCGAGCATTGGCGTACAACACGCTCTCTCTCTATGTCTTTCTTTCTTTCTCACTCCTGGTGATGTCGCATGCGAGTATTTTTTTGAAGTGAATCAGCAAAGATATTTCTGATTGAATCGGCGAGAGGAGTATTTCACTGCTGATCAGCGGGTGTGTTCACTGACGCTCTCACTGAAAACATTCCCAGCTTACTGCCTCGTCTTATATCTCACTAATTTCCGATCCGTGGGAGTGAGATTCCACTGCAACATCTCTGGCACATGAACTCGTTGTACGAGATCCAACTTTCTGCGTTCCAGCTGATGGAATTGTTTACGGCTTTCAGGCAATCTGCACGCGCGATGGCACCCTCTGTGTGTCGCAAACTGCATCAGTAATGGTAACACTATTAACTGATATATCCCTTCAGGGAGACCTTACTGTGATTGCAGTGCTGTATACTTGTGACTGAACTGCCAGTTAGAAGTATAGCATTTCGGTGAAGAGATGCACCGATGGTGCTTCAGAGAGGGAGCAGCGCGCAGGGGTTCGCGCGTGAAATATCACGGTTCGCTCGCGATCGCTCGATCGCCTCAGCTTCATTTCTCTTTGTTACTTCACTCGCGTTTGCGAAATCGAACATCCGCCAGGAACATTATTCACTTCGCATCGCGCACACTCGAGAATCACGGCCCGTGCACTCGCACGTCGTGCACCCGGGGAGATCGTGGATATCGAAATATCTAAGTTGTTGTCGGCCTCTACTACCCCCCAGCACGCAAAGTCGGTCGTTTCTCTTCGCGGTGACGTCGCGTGCGCTACTTACTCGCATCCTGAGAACGCATGATGCTTCTTACCCCACTGTAGACCCTCAAACATCAGAGTGGGAGGTTATACACGTACAATGTATATTGCAAGGTTGAAGGATATTGAAAAATCAAAATCGTTGCGCCGAGTCTTCTCTTCACGACGAGCCGATCGTATTTCCCTACGTGGCGACGTTACGGTACAATCCGCGTGATTGAATGTCCTGAGAATATTTATTCGTCTACACCTCTTGCTTTACGTTTACGATAGACATCCGAATATCGAAGTAGTTTCCGAGTTAAATTTTGTCTCTAAGCTGCTCTGTCCTGGTGTTATTCCTCGCGACTTATTCCATGTTCCTCGTGGCTGCTATGCGGCACACCGAAACGCTCCAAAGCACGCCGTGACTTTAACCCTTTGTGAGGTGCGTGATCTACAGGTGTAATTTAAAGATCATGCATTAAAGATACATTATTTTTTCTAATATCAACGGAGATAATATTACAGTTTTTTTGTGTATAAATGATTTTCTATTGTGTATTGTGTTTCTAGTGGGGCAAAAATAAAACTGTCAGTAAAATCTATCTTGCTAAGGTAAATCGAGATAAAGGCAAATTAAACTGATATAGTAAATTTCGCTGGAAACATAGCAAATTTCTTAACAGCGTTTCAGTTCCTAAAATACAAATGCACGTATGGAATAGAAGGACAGTCAATCTATTCTTCGGCTGCAAAATTCTCCCCGGATACATGGTCTATTATACATAGTTTATATTATTTGTATTTACAAATAAAAATATATATATATCTGACAGAATACACGTCTGTAGTGATAAAACTGGCGTCTAAAATAAGGTACAAGATGCACGCGCCTACTGAAGGGTTAAAATCCTTGTTTCTGAACACTTTTCTCTGGGGAAAAGTCGTCATTCCCGCTTGTTTTAGTCCTAGACGATAAGTACTTGTATAAAACGCCATAGATACTTGATTCTGTTGTCGAAATTTGTATCATTGTTCACCAACTGCACACGAACTTCTGCAAATTGCGCTTTTCCTTGGGACAAAGATCCATCCCTAGACTTCATGGTCAAGTGATTCTTCGTTGCTTTTACAAGTGACATCGGCTCTTGAATAAAGACCAGTGTCCTGTTCCATTGCTGTTACTCGATATCATTTTGTCCCTGCGTTTAACAGAGTACCTTGCGTTTCGTCACGAGTACCGCGAGCACCGCCGGCCGGCGATCCAATCGTACGAGTGTATGAAAACTTTATTAATCACGAGCGACCGTGTTCCATCATTCGGACCGTCACGATGATGTTGCAGAATTTGGAAAGTGCCGCCTCACGACGGGACTCTTAATCTCCCTCTTATTAGAACTCGTAACGGGAAGAGCCGCAACGCGGCCGAAACGAGATCTGCTTTGCCTGCTTTCAACGACCCAAGACGATTGAGTTGGCCCTTTGAACAGCCCTTTCTCATTTCTGATACCTGGTTTCTCAGATTAACGGATTTTCGAGAACGTTCGACGAGCAGTTCGAGTCTCGTCCGGCCTTTGAAATCTTAATCCTTGGTCAATATCAAGAAGAAGAAGAAGAAGAATACCAGAGTTACGGAGCTTATTAGCCGATCCTTGCTTCCTTCATCTTGTCTTCATCAGCGGGAGCAATCATCCGTAGAATCTGACGAGCGAACAACGGAAGAACGAAGACGAGATTCCCCAAATCACGAACGGAAGACGACGCAAGAATCGTCAAAGGTGCGAAGGGGAGAAAAACGGTCTCCCGCAAGGTGTCGAAATGTCGTTTGGATCGATCCGCTAGGCCGGCCGAGGGCGTTCCGTCAGTTTCTACCCTCCGACTCACACGCGGCCGGCACGCACGCCGCGTAAATTCCGCCCTCGTCGCGCGGAGAGGATTCGCGCGGGGTCGCGATGCGGCGGGAAGCGATGCGCGCGACCGTTTCCGCCGCGGTTCGCCGCGAGCCGATGAACTGATACCGCCGAAGGTGCGCGCGAAGGCACCAGCCCCGTCGTAAGCGTCTCCTGGACGCCGTCCGCGGTGTGCTCCCTTCGGATCACGCGAGTGACCTCGCGGGTGAGAAGCGTCGCGGGAGAAGCGGCGCCGGAGGATGGAGCGGAACCGAAGGTGCGCGAGCTCGCACAAGCGTCGAAGGACAGGATTCGCGTCCTCGTGCGTCTCCTCTTGAGGCCCACGTCGACGTCGTGTCCGGCTAGGCAGTCGGATACGAGGCGTTGAGCGCGAGCGCGCCGATTAATCGCGAGTGTAAACTGCGAGCGTCGCTGGTGTTGCTTCAGCGTTCAGCGGGCGCCTGATAGAAGTTCGCTAATCAACGTGAGCGATACGTACGTAAACACGCGGAGTGCTCGTACCTCGCCCGGGTGGTTTCGTCAAAGCCCGCTCTCTCTCTCCCTCCACCGTCGCCGGTCTTTTCCGAAACTTCGTGAATTTCTGGCGATCGGGCCGGATGTTGTGTTTGCGCAAAGGCGGAGAAATTATGTAAACAAAACCGCGCGGGAGAACTCGCAAACTTGAATCGCGAACGTTGCAAGAGAAGAAGCGAGGGAAGGACGAGGCGGAAAGTACGCCATAGAAGAGTTCCAGAGTCGCTCGGGTGGCCGCGATCGGTTCGATCACGGAACCGTCGACGGAACCCCAAAAGCACGTATCGAAAACGTGAAAAGAGAGAAAGAGAGAGAGATACTTATCATATATCAGGGGAACGAAAAGTCCCATCTTAACTTTAACCGAGCATCCGACAAAGCACTCCGAATGTCGCGCGGAGACCTCGCGGGGGTGCTGGAGTGCCATGACCGGGGAAGTGAATGAATGAGTGAGTGAGTGAGTCCGAGTTAAGAGTCGAATTGGAAGTCGGGGGAGATCGAGGAAGCGGGACAGGTCGGCCGGGGTTATACGAAGTCAGACACCGGACGACGAAAGAATTTGCGAGGGCGGTGGTATCGATCGGCGGGATCGATCGAGCTTCAAAACGCCGCCCAACGAATCGAGTCGCGTCGAGGGACTTGGGCGAAAGAGAGAGAGAAAGAGACACACAACGAAGAATCGTCAGCGAGAAAAGAGGGTGGAGGAGACGAGAAGTCACGTACGCTTGTGTCTTGCACTCTCGCGGGAAATCAGCGACCGCGGAGAGAAGCCGAGTTGGGCCCGGCGGTCTCCAGTGGTGCCGTCGTCTTCTTCCTTGCAAACGGGTGCCTGACAAATTGATAACGAGTCAATAACGTCGCACCGCGTGAAAAAGAGACGAACCTGAGTGCAGATCCTCGGGGTGAATCGTGAGTCGAAGGGGACGAGGGGCTTTCTTCCCTAAAAAGGAAAAGAAGAAGAAAAGCCGCAGACGCTCGTTGTGTTTAACCGCACGTCGGGGAGCGGCCCTTAAGTTTCATGGCGGATCCATCGGCGTTCCGCCTCTCGCGCCCTTTGCTGATCGTAGAGGAGCGGCTCGATCGTTGCGCCCACACGAGCGACGACGACGACGACGACGACGACGCGAGGGGACAAGACGCGTTTTTGAAAACGCCCCGAACGCGGGGGATCACCCTCGCGGCTGGAACAGACGGTTTTAGTTCGGTTTTAGTTTGCGCGCGCGGCAGAAAATCGGCTGGTCGTCGATAAGCGCGAGATTATAGCGAACAGCGAGGATCAGAAGATCAGGCGGTGAAATTGGGAAGATCAGGCGAGAGCGGAGAACAAGGGAGAGCGACAGAGAAAGGGAGAGAGAGCGAGAGAGAGAGAGAGAGAGAGAGAGAAAGAGAATATCAGCGACGTGAACACGCCACCAGAAAAGGGATACCAATTCGGCGCGGATTCGTCCTCGCCTCCTGTTGCCCTCCTTTTCCCCTTTGCTGGTCTCCACACTTGGCCTCTCTACGTTTGGGAACTTTGAGCGCGGCGATCTATAACCGTGCGCCGCCCTTTAAGGTGGCTTAAAGGATATCACGAGAGACCCAGGATGCGAGCCGGCCCCCGCAGTGCCGTCGGGGGAATCAGACCCTTTATTGGGAACAGGGAGAAATGAAGTTATCAGTGTCGGCTTATACAGCTCAGGCTAGTGCTCACAAGAATCTCTGCAGCTATCAGCAACAGCGGAGCTACGGGGCCACCAATCAGGCGTCCACGGCCCGGGCCCCCTCAGACCTCGCGACGGTCCTTCCTGCCCTCAAGGTTCGTATGCTTGGGTTCATCATACTTTTCGTTCTGCTCTAACCCGGAGTTTCCCGATCGTATCGATATTCGCGGGACATTCGAACCTCTAAATTTCTTTGAGCGAAATTCCACTTAAAAAACAGAGCGAAAATCGAGTCACTCGAGTCGATTCGTATAAATTCTAGTCATTGAAAAAGTGTCTAATAATATTTACTAACCTCATATTATCAATGCTAATAATAATAGTTGGTCTATTATCGCCAATATGGAGTTATTTTATTATTATGATTGTCTTTTTTAACTTAAAACTTCTTCGCCGCGGAACTCTTAATTGATGATACTGATGAAACGAGAAAACATACACTAAAAATTCTTGCAAAATATGTTGAAATGAAAAGATATATCTCTAAAGCAGAACTTGCAGTCGACGATCGGGCACACCTGTGAAACAGTATTCGAATACTTTCCTGTTGCTCTAACAATCAATAAATTATCGTAAAATTAACGCGACACCCACCTGTTAATCTATGTTTTCCCACGATTCATATTAATTTCACGATAATTGATCGACAGAGCAGAAGGAAAGTGGTCGGGCTATTTTACAGATCTGTTCGCTCGATTGCGAGTGTCATCCTGTGAACATATTGTTTTATCTTAACGTATTTTGCAAAAACTGTTAGAATGTATTTTCTCGCTTTTCCGACGTCATAAATCAAGATGGCCATGGCGAGCAAACAGAGAATTTGATTGCTTTTTACTCGTAATCTATCTTAACGTTTTCAATCATTTCTTTCTTCTTGTAAAAGAAAAATAAAGTATTATATTTTTTTATTAGATTATTGTTCGAAGTGTAGGCCACAAAATGACCAACACTGACACAATCCAGGGTGGAGGTATCCAATAGCCGTCGCTGTTGCGTACGTATTGTCGCGCGTTATGACATATTTATGGATTGGACGTTATTTGTGGATTGTATCCAATCGGCCAAGTGACCCACGCTCAATCTTACATTTCTGATAATAACTTTGAGAATAACTAACATGCAGCGGTAGTCAACAGACGATCGTCGCCCAGCGTCCACGGGCGCCACTTTCGGTTGAAGGGTCAAGTGAGATTTCACTCCAAGAAATTTAGAGAACACGATACAGAATTGTTACATAGCGACGCGCCTGTTACATAGCGATAATACCTTTCTCAATCGATCTTTCCTTTTCTAAGACCGTTGCAAAAATTTCACTTCATTCCTCTTCGGATGATCTGTCGAACGCGTCGTTTTCCGTCCACGAGTTCCTCCGATCGATTTGAAGAGGGGCTGGGAAACGCTGCGCTAGTTATCGACAGTCCTCTCCCGCCCGGTTGGGTTTTTTCATGTCTTGATCGTCCCTTGATCGTTTCTCGATCTCGAGAAAAAAAAAACGCGGACCAAGTCGATCGTCGGTCGAAAGCCACTCACTCACCGGGGAGAAGACGTATGGCTCTTCGGCGCGCTCCTGACTTTCTTAACAACGCAGCGCGCGAATGCGATATGTACCTTATAGTTGAGCACGAAGACGCATACATACACATCCATATATGTGTATATATATATATATATATATATATATATATATATACACATAGATTAGGGATGAAGCCTTACTACGTTTATACGTTACACTTCGCGACATATACGCACGCTTCTACGTTAGTTGCAATTTGCATTGTTCTACGGTTCGTTCCTTTACTCATCGGGAGTAACACCACAGCGCAACATCCGATACATATACACACGGCATTATAGCTGATTTAGTTCCCGGCTAACGGGTTAAGTGCTGAAATTTCGTGCGCCAACTTAACCGGAAGTTTAATTGTCAATTAGTGCTAATTGCTGTTGGCGCAACGAAATATTTCGACTCGAGCGGGGAGGGGGGAGGGGACGGATTAGATTTAATTGCTAATTAACAGACGGCAGGGTGAGGACGGCAATATACGGATGGGGATTTGCCATGGGGCTGGGGAAGGAGCGAGTGGAAGGACAGGGGGGTCAATCGATAATAATCGGCCTCGATTGAAGGATGTGCTTAACTTGTGTTGTTTCTTCTGTGTGAATGCAGCTCTGAATGTCGCAACGTAGGGACGAGAGCGCGCGGTCGAAAGAACAGCGAAGTAGAAAATGTCGAAAAGACAGCCGGTGGTTCGTATATCGCTCCCCGTAAGTGTCATCAAGTATTACCTTCTTTGAGTACGCAGGAGCGGCTTACGTTATGCCTGGAAAGTACACGTCTCACACGAACACACACGTTCCACGTTGCTCTCTCTCTCTCTCTCTCTCTCTCTCTATCTTTTTTCTCGACTTAACCTGACCTTAATAATTATCGCACGAAAGTCTGGTACACACACATATTTGCACATATACAGCACACACACGCACACAATACTCCCAGCCACCAGTTCCGCATTTATTTATCAGCGACTGTCACTTCCCGCTCTCTTCTTCGTCCGTAAAGTTTCTCTCGAGCGACCGATAATTTCTCGCGACGGAATCCCGGATAAAATTTTACCCTCATTTCATAATCACACTCACGCGTATTCAACGCGCGCGCAAGATCGCGAGGGTGAATTTTATCTCGCGTTCCGTTCCGAGTTATAGATCGTGTGCTGAAATGGCACGGGACTTGCGTAGAAACTTGAGTCTTGAGTATTTACTTGAGTATGCTATCTTCTTTTGACATTTTATACGATGCGTATATACATATATCTATACATACTTGATTGTGTGGCCTGTCGGCATTGGCATTCATTTTTCGTCGACCCTTGCTTGGTTTGCCCCCTCTTGATACTGTCTGGTCTAGAAATCCCCTGCCCCAATTTTCATCTTGTCTTTTATCTGTTGTAAATAGCGTAATTTATATATACCATGTCTCTCGGTAAGTATGAGTCGTCCGTCCGAACATTATAAGCTTCAGAATTAAATTCAGACTTAATGCACTCTTTTATCCTCTTTCACATTATTCGAATTAATTCCCACTCAGGTGTCTCTACTTAAGACAAACTTTGCCAATTAGCGCGACGATGTCCGTTTCGATTAATACAAATTATTTTAAACTCCCTCGCCGCATAATTCTCTCTCTCTCTCTCTCTCTCTCTCTCTCTCTCTCTCTCTCTCTTATTTAGCAAATACGAGGTGAGCTTTAGTGTCGCAGGCCAATATATTATCTACTTCCTCATGTCGCACTACTTCGACTCGCCGTCGTTTCGTGACGATTGAAGCTCGGAACAACAATAACAACTATAATCCAGATAACTTGCTAGATACGATCACGACGCCATCGAGAAACTTGGATGATGTTTCTTGACCGATATAAAAAGTATGTCAAAAATGCGCTCTTCGATTTACTGCGGCGTGAAACTCGTTTAGTCACAGCAGTAGGGTACTTCGATGGTTTTCATCGACTTTGCTCGCAATACAAAAAACCGCTATCCTACTTTCAGAATTTTACATACTATTGCGCAACGAATCGGAGAACGATTTGAATAGAAGAACGCACTTTCGAAACTTTGTACACAATTCTCTTTACTTATCCTCTCTTTCTCCCCTTTTTTCACTTACTTTTTTATGCTTCTTATTGGAGGAATTTACCAGTCGAAAGCAACAAACTAAATAATCAGTATGATAATTGACAGGTATTTCAGGTCTGATTTGATTTCAGAATTTTCTTCTCAATTGACTCGTAGGAGTTCAGTTATACTTCGCGGCAATGTTGCGCAGTTTGCATTTATTTCAATATTCCAGCACTTAATTAAAATAAAATCACACAGATTTGCATATTCTTTGTATATATTTGTATACTTTGTATATTTTGTAATACATACTCTTTGACTGTTACGGAAATATTATGTATTATATATATTAAATACGAACAAAAAGATTATTATATATATATATATATATATATATATATATATATATGTATGTATGTATGTATTATATATATTAAATACGAACAGAAAGATTTAGATTACATAATCGACCAGAACGAAGCGCGATGTCGAGGTGGACTCGACATACGGCCGCAAAAGTGTTGATACATATCGTCCGCGAAATTAGTGATTGATTATATGCATATGACGGGACGAGGGTGGATGGAAGGGGGTGGGGGAGGAGCCTCAAGCGCGAGCTCGGCAATAAAGCCAGAACAAAATCGAGCAAAATCTTCCATCTGCTCTTAAGAAGAAAGTGACGTCTCGACATATCGCGCTAACGCCTCGGCGGTGCTGAACAATGGCCGTGCTACTTGCTGGTCCCGTCCAAACACGTCAAACGCGCGGCTGCACAAACATGATCAGGTGTAGGAGAACGCGGCGGACATAAAACGCGCGTTAGCCCTGGGAAATCGATTGCTGGTGGCGCGAGCGAGGATCCGTCGCTCGGCGGCGCTCGGCGCCGTGAAATTTGTCCAATTTAAAAGAGCGGAAACGTACCGTGCGCGTTCGATCGGGTCGCGCGTGAATACGCTACGCGGACGGCGTCGCTGGAAGACCGAAATTCGAAGACGGAGAAATTCGAGAAGCGAAGAGAGCTCGACGCCTAATTGGAAATTTCTCGGAGAACAATTTTATTCGCAAGTGTGCCGCAAGTCTGTGGAGAGAAGAGGAGAAAGAGAGCGTAATTTTTATAGGCACATTCAAAAAAATAAAATTATCTAGATACGAGAAATTATTCTCCCTGTTCCAAAGAGAATTCTAAATCTCACAGTTCAAATTTCATCATTGTTTTTTGTATCTGTTAGAAAATTGTAGTATGAATAATTTACAGCAGCAACATTCTATCTGCAAGCAAATTTCAATGTACTGAGAGAAATTATTCCATAAGAAATTAACAAACGGATATGGTTTTAATCTGAACAGGCGCTATACAGAGAGACAGATTTTCTTGCTAAATTTCACAAATAATTCCGATAGAGATTCGTCATATATATTGATCTCGATCTCCGTCATATATATTGATTAAATGCAAAACATGCGATATCGCAATATCTACTAGTCATTTAGCTATCCTAGCTAATTTCTCGTATCTAGATAATTTTTGATATGTGACTGCAAAATCATTTTTCTGAGTGCACCATTCGGGGAAAAAGCGTAGTTTCAAGTATTCAAAATGAAACATGTGGAATTAATTTCCATAATTTCGATACAAAAACGTAATGTATGCAAGCGTGTGGGACAAACCATGTGCAAAAATGTTATAAACGCAGAATTGACTATTCAGAATTAATTATTTAGAATCAATGATTCAGAATTTATCGGTTAACCATCTGTAATTAAACTTCAGTTTATTTTTTTCTGAAATTGGTTAATGAAAATTCTTGAATACATCACCGACACACATTCTTTGATATGTCGGAATGTATGAGAGGAATTAATATATCCGAGTCTCAGTAACCAATTTCGGGGTGCAATAAACTAAAGTTTCATTACAGTTAGTTAACTAATTAATTCGGAATAGCTACTTCAAATGTAAATTATTACATTTCCGTACATGGTTTGTTATATCCGAGGATTTATCAGAGATACACTTGAGAATTGACAATAACTAATTTCGAAGGAGAAATAAACTAAAGTTCAATTACAGTTAGCTAAGTTAGTTTTACGTTAACAGATCCGGGAAGAGACTGAGAGACGGAGAACGACGGCAGGCGCGTAACGTCCCATATTCTTTGTACGTAATAAACAAAAGCAATTTGAACAATTCGGTTACCTTTGTCGAAGCTCTTTCCTTGTTCTTGGCCAAAGTTTCTAGAAACTAAAGTAATTAAACGTGCCTAAGGCGACGCGAAGCCACGCGTTTCCTATTTCCGGTGACTTCTGCTTCAAGTGCTTTGCTTCAAGTATTTTACTACAAACGTGCGTATCTCCGCGCACGAACATACCTCTTTCCTGAGATAATCAGGAAGAAAGTACATCTTCCGTCGCGTTTTTCGAGATCTCGCAGCGTATCACCGTGAGAACGTCTTCAAAAGGCAGCATTGCGAGAAATCGCGTTGCCCTTGTGCGATGATGACGTTAAAAAGTTACAAAAGGAGATTATTCGCACGACGTGTAGCGGGAAATTGCGAATTTTCTCGAAGTGGAGGAGCTGCATCGCCGTGATCTCAAACTTCTGGCGCGCAATAACGAACAACGTTAATACGGTAAACAGTTCGCGGATGCCATAATAACAGAATAAGTCGATTGAAGATTCGCATCTTTGGTTATCGTTCAAGCAACGTTAATGCATATGGTGAGAAGCTGTCGCGGGTATCGAAGGTACTGACGGGATAACGTCGATCGAGAAAAGTGATCGTGTTATCACGATTACGGAGGCAAGGAGAAAACGTGATTTCTCTCTTGCCGTCGACTTACGCGGAATCTCGCGGTAAATTGATATACTTTCAGGCTCGTTTCGTAAAGTTTGCTCGGATTATGCGAATTTTGCGCATTGAGGATTATCATAATTAAGAAGGGGGGGAGGAGAGAAAGGGAGAGGAAGGATACACTGAAAAAAGTCTTGTAATAGTTAAATGCATTTTGTTGAGCGATTCAGTGCAACATCTGGCAATTAGTATCAAATATATTTACTAACCCTCTGGTAATAATTATCAAATAATCAATAGACACAATTGTTCGCTCTTAGTGGTGCCAATGAGATGGCCTGGCAAATAATATCAGTACCAATACCAAGTAAATGGATAACAATCATTGAATAGTTTGACTGTTACCAAAATATCTTTGATAATTTCGTATATCTATCATACAATGTGGTAAGCATTACCAAACAATATGGTTTCATTCGATACGTACTATCTGACTTGGTGATAGTTAGCAAGCCTTAGCAACAGGTACTGAACCTTGGTATAGATATCACGGGACTTGCTATAAGATTACTTATTAATATTTATCAAATATTATTTGATTGCATGTATTCATCTACACGTTCAGTTGAAACTATTTCACCAGAGCGTCCGGTTGACTGTTACCCCGGCTTGATGGTTATTAGCAAACTTTTTTCAGTATACAATAACGTTCAATCGGGCGATATAGAAACCACAGATATCGGCTGGATTAACACTAGTAATCGATAGCGCGTTACATGTACCTGAATTGGATTGGAAACGGCTGCGAGTACAAATCGGGACATTTGGCTGGGTAACAGCGTAAATTAATATGTAACCTCCGTGCCTCTCTCACCTCTTCTTTCTCTCTGTCCCTCTCTTCCTCTTCGTCTCTATGCTGTCTCCTCTCCCTCTCCCTCCCTCCTTCTCTCTCTCTCTCTCTCTTTCTCTCTTTCTCTCTGTCGTGTCGCGCACTCTTTAACCTTTTCGTAATAGACCAGCTGCCAGAAATAAAGACATCACGCGGTCCGCCCGTAGCGCTTGCCCAATTACTACTGATTGCCCTCCGAACGTTCGCGCGCAAAGTGCTCCTGCGGGACGAGTCCTGCGAGGTAGCGGAACAAGCGGTTAGCGTTACGTCGCGTGACACGAACGATGCCACTTTAATTACGCGTATACGTTACCGGCTCGAACACGCGCTCGCTCAACCCCGAGAACGAGGTTGCGCGGGAATACGAGCGATGGTAACGTACGGCACTTCGCGAACTCGGAAAAAGGTTGCCGCGTACATGGCGCAAAATTGGCCTCTCGCTCGGGAAAACAAATATGTAGAGAGGAGAAATTACGTAGAAGCTCTCGTACACACAGTTAAATTAACAAATGGAGATGCACGTTGGATCAAGCAGAATCGCATTTGCCGAGTGAAATGTAGGCGCAACGTGTCCGATTTTGCCCCGCCGCGAAAATCATCCCTCGAATTCGCGAACAATGGCTTTTGTTTTTCCTGCTGATTATCACTAACATTAATTATTTGCAAAAAAAGTAATTTCTATAAATACTATGAATACATTTCCATGAAATGGAATCAAAATGTTGAGTCATGCTTGATTCCTGCTGGAATATACGCGCTGTTAATTGTCGCGGCGGAACCGCCTGTCGCGAGACCGCGATATCATTCCGAGCATATAGAAGAAGAATCAACAGGAAAAAGCTAGGAAGTAGCTGCTTTTTTGGCAGATATTTCTTTGGCATAGAGACAGCATTGCTGTTGCTATCGAAACTCAATTTATTAGTCGTTTGAACTTACTTGTTGGTCGTTGCAGCGAGAAATATTCGTTGCTAGAAATGTCAAATGATATTACAATATACATCTTAGAAGTGATACTTAGAAGTGATTGGCACTTTCTTAGCTGCTTATGTTAATGTGCGCTGTTAATTATAAACTTGACTTAATCTTACTACTTTGTATTAAAGAAATTCCTCAAGAAACTCTGAGATTGTGTAAAGTAGGTGTAAGTCGAGTATACTTACAATGTATACTTTCGTTTTTCCCAAATGTAGATTCAACACTTTGATTCCATTTTATGGAAATGTATTCATAGAAATTACTTTTTTTGCAAATGATTAATGTTAGTGATAATGTTAATGATAATAACAATTATATGCATATTATTAATGCCATTTTCGTGTTAGAATAACCAAGAAATACGGTTGGAGTAAAAAATAACTATAATTATAGATAGATCAATTATTTTTGTTTCTCAGTATGTACACCTATTTGGATAATGATGCAGGATTTTTTGAAAATTATTATTAAATTAATATTAATTCAATTATTTGTTTGTTAATTATATTATATTGTTACATTATATGTGCTCTAAAAAGAGGATTTTTTAGTTGAAACGAAACTTTGGCACACCGACCATAATTTGGTTAAAATGGTGTCAACCATTTTTGGTAATTACATTAAAAATGTTTAGTAATTATATTAAAAAAATTTAATTGCTATCTACTTTCTCAATAATACATGTACCTGATACAAATAAAAAAACATATAATGTCAACCAAATCGTAGATACCAAATATTTTAGTTTCAAATGATTTTCCCAGTGTAATTTGACTTGATTATATTCACCTACACGTTTAGTTGCAACTATTTCATTAAGTATTTAATTATTAATCCAGACTTGCTTATTGTCGAATCTTTTTCTTCGTGTACGTTTGGAGTCAATACATTAAACAGATATATTCTAGGAATGCGCCGAATAAATACCAAAGAGCTAATAAAATGTCGTTCCCAGACGCTAATTCGAAGGAACTTCCGTCGCTCGCCGAGCTGCCTCGATTCTCTCCGCACCGAGTTGTGGCTCGCGTCGCGCGTTTTAACGTCCTACAGCGCAAATACCGCCCGAATGAGGACAGCGAGTCGTTAACCGTAAGTTTGTTACTCAAGGCAGTGCCGGCGCGATTCACCCTCCGACTTGGTTACCGTCTCCGCGAAAGTATTTTAACTGGGATCAGCTAAAATTTCTTTACTCGTTCGCGCCACACGGACGCTGGAACTATAATCCGCACGCGATGATCGCTCCGACTCGGAGTTCGGTTTAGTTTACGGTTAGATTATCCAACTCGGAGTATCGACGGGGTCGCGTTACCGATGGGTAATTAATTTTCGCGGATTAAGTAGCATCGACATAATTGCGGCGGGTCCCGCGCTAACGAACGAAAAGAAGCGCGTCATTCGGAAGCGAATGGACACGTAACATAATTCATCGTGACGCGCAGTTGTTTATCTTTCCTCTTCGAGGGAAGACAAGCGAAAACAATTGGCCACAGTCGTGCAAAAACACTGAGAAAAATATTTATAATTATAATCATATAGAGAAATAATTATTACAAATTATGGTCAAGACAATCATTTTTTAAGTCAATTGTACTATTTTCTTAGTGATAATAATCTTATATGCTTGTTACTACTACTATCGTGTTGGAGCAATCAAGAAGTATGGTTTAGAAGTTTAGAAATATAGTTTAGGTCCAATTTCATTCTAACCATATTTTTGTTGTTGTTCTAACACCAAAATAGTAGCATGCATGCAATATTATTATCACCAACAATTATAGTACAATTAACTAAAAAATAATTGTCTTGACTATAAGATATAATAGTAGTAATATGCATATAACAATAGTTTTTATTTTTTATTACACTAGTTGCGCCATTTTTTATCAATTTTGAAGGATAAACTTGTCAATGAATAGTCTTAAGGAGAAGAAAATTGACCACGTTTGACTTTTTGTACGATTGCGAAGAGCCTCAGTACTTTATCTACTTTATTAATCATATGTCAAATTTTCATCTCCATTTTTTTCGAAAAACCAATTTACTCTATGTAAATTGGATCGTTCTTACATAATTACAGCTGATCTCTTAGGAAAATATTGTTAAATCGACGACAGCGTGGACCTACAAACCGATCAAAGATTAAGAGCTTTTCAAGAGTGAATTTTTGTCTCGGCAGCTCGCAATGATTTAATGAAACTTTAATTTCAGGCTTTTACCGAGATGTCAAATGTTGAGATTTAAAAGGTTGCGACGTGCGTCCGCGAGTTTCTCCTCGATATTTCTCGATTAACTACGTGTTCGCTCCAAATATCGCTTAGCTCCACACTCCAACTTACGTACGTGAGAATAAAAACGCGTAGATCGATGTAATACGCAGTAAAAGGAAAGGTTTGGCAACAATCAAGTCTGGATAATAATTATTAGATATTTTAACATGAAATAATTGCAACTAAACATGTAGATGAATATAATCAAATAATTTAGTGAGTATTATCAAATAATCTTAGCAAGATTTGATATCTGCTGTTAAGATTTGATATCTGTTGATAAAACGTGGTCTATGCATTATTATTATCAATAAACTATTATACTATTATCAGTACTAATAATTTAATTACAGTTATCAATAAATTATTACAACTATGATACTATTATCAGTTATTAAGTAATGCGTGTCATTAAAGAATTTATTAAATAAAATTGTTGTTCAATAATACTTACCACGATTATGTGACAAATTACGAAATTATCAAATACTTTGATAATAGTCAAACTATTTATAATAATTATTATCAAATATTATTTGGTATATATATTATATTTGCCAAACCATTTAATTGGTTCAACTAACGAAGAATTTGTTTTACTAATTGTTTTGATACTAATTAACAAACGTATTGCACTGAAGCGTTTAACTGAGTGTATTTTTAACTATCATACGAGACTTTTCTTCAGTGTATTTAATAATTCTTATTCGCCTTTTTTTAATATTTCTTATTTAAAAGTTCTTATTTCTTTCTCTCAAAGCCTCATTGAGATTAGATCGATTTCCCCGTTAATTTTTCATTTCTCATGACGATTCATCACGCTAATGCATCAGTCCGTACGGAGCTTAATTTTGACGAATCGCGAGGGAGAAAAAACGATAAACCTTGGCGCGTGTAAGGAATAACGGAAATGATACATTAGCTCTCCTCGACCATGTACACCGTGCGAAATGCATTTTTCATGTTCCCTGCAAAGGTTGCAAAAGTAGGAAGAATGCATTCCTATGTAACTGATGCATATTAGAACGGGAAACGCATTTCTCCTCGCACCCTTCGGGAAACTGATACGATCTTTGTTTCCGATGGAAACTAATAGAGAAAAAGAGGGGAACCAATATGCCAATTGAGTTAAGTGAGTTAAATGAGAAATGAGTTCGATAATATGTCCCTTATGTATGTCACACATGCGTGATGTGTCCACCTTTTACGTGAGATCGATTGAAACTACATTATCGGGTCCTGATAAATCATGTAACGCAACGTGGCGATTAAGACCCTATTAATAATAATTGGTATTAATAATTAGGACCTGATAACATCGCTTAATGCAAATCAGATAATTAATTGGGATCAACTTGATCAGAATTGTGGGATAAATTTTTACACGGGAGATTTTTTGCTCAGGTTAATCCCGATTAATTATCTGGTTTATATAATGATGTTATCAGATCCTAATGAGGAATGTAACGTAGCGTGGCAATCAGAACATTAATAATAACAGGAACCATTAATAATTAGGAAATTATTAATAATTAGGATCTGATAATGTCATTTAAAACAAACTGTTTGGAATTAACTTGATTAAGATCATAAGACAAATTTCTAATCGAGCAGCACTATTCATTGCGTCTTCCTTCGAAGAGACAAAACTACACTAACCATAATCTGTTTCATTACCAACAACAATACCAGTGAGACAAAATAACATAGGTCTCTCGTGGACCCGAGCGAGGATCTTATTACAGCAATTGAAACACGATAATTACGGCAATTTCGCAAATAGCGTCGGGAGATTAAAATGAGAGAGTCTCATATAGGGAAAAACGGAGCTATATGGTCCCAGGAGTATGTTGCTCACGTACTTTTTCTTAGTATTTATCTTGGGAGGAACAGTGAGTACAAAATCACGAAATGACCCTTTTAGAACATAAATACTTTTCCCAGAGTTTCATTAAAATCGGAATAATATTACACTCAGAAGACAGAAAAAACTGATTTGGTAATAGCAAAATAAATTTTCGAGCCTCTCTCGAAATTTTCAATTAATATTCCCCTTCGTGACTGAATAAAATTGAGCGATACGTCACTAGCTAAAATGAAATTTTTTTGCAAGTATGTACTATACTGTTTCTGGTAATAAATGCAATTTTCATTGAAATGATTGAAATGGAGCATACGGATGGATGAGATAAAGTTGGCCTGTAATTAACACTACATTGAGAAAAAAATTTACTAAATTTCAAAAAACGTTTGTTTGGATAATACTGTGAAGATATTTGTTTAAGTAATTATTTTCTAAAATTAAAGAAACAAATTTATATTTAAAACTTCTTTATTTAATTTTAGAAAATAATGACTTAATTTAAACAAATGTCTTCACAGTACTATCCAAACAAACGTTTTTTGAAATTTAGTAAATTTTTTCTCAGTAGATTTATGGGACTGGTCAATTTTAGATTTGACAATTTTGAATTTAACGAGCAAAATTAACAGAAATTATTATTATTATTTTCTATTTTTGGTAAATTTTATTAATGGAATGATACAAATAATGGAATGATATATCCAAATTATTCATTTACTCCTCAGACTTCTAATTTTGAAATTCTCTATGTCATATTTCTCTGGATATCCGTCAAATTGACCCGTAAATCTAATATTAAAGGCCGACAGGAGGGCTGTGGCGATCTCTCGCGGAAATTCTAGAATTACTAATCAGGATATATATTTTATACGTGGTTTTCTTTACACTATTGAACAACTAAACCCGGACAAGATGGTAATGTTGCTGTATGTTCGTATTTTGGTTATTACTGAACAAAATATACAGTTAACAGGATCATGGCGGACATTAATACATAGAAGAAAGTTGCCCTGTCATGTTTATACAGTCAGTCACTACGATTAGTTGGCTGAGAAGTTGTAACTTCGAAATTGTAAAATATATGGCATTTAGCCTCGGCCTCCCCTACATCAATGACACTCAAGATTCTAAAGACAAATATACGGCGCTTTACTACGCCCCGTAACGTAACGGCCGAGTGCGCGTACGATGTACTATTCCACGTCGGCGCTTTAATTAAAGAGGCACTCGTGTTTAGCGCCATTCGCCAGACATCCGTCAGCCACGAAAGCAATCTCGCGAGCGTATCGAACGAGCCCGGCTAATTCGATTCGCCGGGGACGGTCAATTGCACGTTATTTCTTCGAATTCTTGTTTTTCGTCGCGTCGCATCGTATCGTGTCGCGTCGTGTCGAGCCGCGTCGCGTCGCGTCGTGTTGAGCCGCGTCACGCTGTGGGCGTCGGCGGCGCGACGCCTAATTGACAGGTCGCTGGATATAATACGGGTCATCATCTCGCGTCGCGCTTCCCAACGGGGGGATTCCACTCGTGCGCGTCCGTTGCAATTGAATCGCAATCGAAAATCGCGACGGGTTCCTCCCTCTTTTTCGCGCCAGCGCGCGATTCCCCCGGAAACCAAAAGTTGAAAGTACGATGAGATGTAGACGCGTAAGGCTCGTCTACAATATGCGGAGTAAACTTGGTGCGAGTTAGAGTGAGAGATAAAAATCATTTATTTGGCATTACGCTCCCTTATATCAGAAGTGTTTCTGTTACCTAAGAGAAATACCCAAATTATGCCAAGCTTACTCCGCGTAGACGAGCCTTTAGAGTTCTCGTTTACGTAAGTAAATATTACTTAGCAGTCCATTGCGAGTAAGTGCGACGTAATGTTTTGCTAAAATTAATGAACTTCTTTCGTAAGCTCAAATTAGTTCATAAAACATAATGGTTTGTTGAAACAGCTAAGGTGTACGCGGGGAGAATTTTATGATGGACATTACTGTAGAATTTGTAAACGACATTCCGCAGTAATTTATTATCTTTTCATTTCATGTGTGCTATGTATTTTATATCTTAGAAATTGAAATGTGCTATTAAAAAAATTTTTCATGTTTCTATTGAAATCTACTATATTCTTTAGCAAGACAGACTTTATTGGCAATACATGCACTATTAGATATACACACTAAGAAAAGATACTTAAAAATTCATTTGTGGGATGTGAAGGATTTGTGGGATATTTCTGCGAATAAATTTATAAATCCCGTAAATAAATTTTTAAGCAGTGCAATAAATGAAAAGAATTTACATAAACAAGAAAAATTATAATATTCTCTTTATGTAATTTAAAAAAAAAATGGATTTGTTTTATGAGTAGGTTGACAGTTGTTTCCACACATAATTTCTTTGCTGCACCAGCAACTCCTTGCTTAATCATAACACTTGATTTTGTTCAACAATAATATTTTGACGATTTTCAGTCTTCAAGAGCAATCGTGTATTCAGGAGAAAAAAGATTTCGCAGCTGAAAACTCTCCCTAACTTCCTTGAATTTGTTGAGCTCGACTTTTTCTTGGCAAAATGAACGAATTTGTTTCGTAAATTTAAATTAGCCCACAACGATTCGTCGCAATAACTAAGATGATATCTGCTAAAGTGGTTTTGTTCCATGAACAGGTTGGCAATTGCTTCCACAATTCTTTCGTCGCACGAACTACTCTCTGCTTAGCCATAACACTGAATTTTGTTCAGTAAGCTGCGGTTCTGTTGAAACGACCAATTCACTTTTCTGCCCGTCCGCGAAATAATTCGGTGCGAACGTATGGATATCGTGGCCGCGTTATTTCTCGCCGTTTATCTCGGCGAACACATATGCGCCAAAACAAGCCGATATTCTTATCTCTCGAGATTGCGACGGAATGCTCCCGGGGGACGTCCCGGTTTTCGGAATCCCGAGATTACGGAATTCCGAGATCCCGGTGATCTCCTGACGTCGGGCGCGTATTATCCCGAAATCGTCGACGCTGCGGCCCCCTTAAGTAACATTTTCTATACCGGCCGAAGTGCCCGAGGCGCGATTCCCACAGGATCCCGCGCTTTTTCGCGGAAGGATCGCCCTCCCGGGAATGCCGCGACGTGATAACGTGTCGCCTGGACCGCACCGGGAAACGGCGCGACTTTTGTCTTTAGTCAGCTGTTACCGATCGATTCCTGCGCCGGGAATCTCCACAGGGAGAATTACTCGGGGCGAAACTTCGCATTACGTCGCGGTTTCCGCAAATAACCCTGGCTCCTGCGCGCGCGCAGACGCGCACGTGTCTCCGCGGCCGCCCGCTGCGCGAATCTCCCGTTGCGGACGCGGCTCGTCGACACGTGCGGCTCGTCGCCGCTTCCCCGTGGAGCGAGCGATTTTTATTCCGACGGTGTGAACAAGATTCCGCCACGCCGCACGACGTTATTGTTTATCGCAGCTGACAAACACACAGCGCGCCATCCATATGGCTCTCGCGAACAGCTTCCGCTACGATATCGCCCAGTAGCGTCGACGTGATGCCGTCTTTTCCTCAAAAGATCGAGGCGAATTCACAAACTTCTCGGAATTCCAGACTACGACTTCTCGGAGAGCTGACGGTCTAATTGCCTACATAGCCTAATTGCCTACATAGACAGGTGCACGGAAGTCTAACACCGCGAGCTAATTTGCAAGAGTTGCATCCCTTATGAGTGGTTTCACACGACATTCATATTTGTGACGGAACAACGAAAAAGACGAGAGAAATGATCGGCATTTGCACAAAACTATGTCACTTTTATGTGACATGAAAATTTGTGTGTAGCTTTTTGTAAATTTTATTCCCGAGTCGAAATTTTGATTATGCTTTCGACCTCAACATTCCACTTAACGCTTATTTTGATACCCTGAAGCCTACATCAACCTCTTTTGAATTTATTTAATCTACTAACTTTGTCAAGAGAGATTTTCTTTAGAACAAGTGATATTTTATACGTTTCCCTGCCATTTAGAGGCATTAAGTAGGATTTCAGTTTCTATATGCATTACACATACTCTGATCCCTCAGAATACACAGTTGTCAGACAGCTCAGATCGGAAGTAAGATTAATTTCGACTCAGGTTAATATATCGAACAAAAACTTTACGTCACTGTATGGTGTAAATTTCATGGTTAATTCGATACGGTGTATTTGTGCCTCATGTAATTAAGGAAATTGTATAAGTTCTCTGCCACGTCATGATAATTGTGAAAGTCTATCTGAGTGTACAAACATAATTGAGATAAGCCTCCTCTGTGTTTTTATGGCGGAAACAATTCTGTAAACCGTGCAGTTTCTCTGCGATCATCACGAAACACGAATATGCTTCATCACGACAAACCTGTCCCGGACAGGTTCGCGTGCAGCTCGGATCTTTGAGAAACGTTTCATCGATCAAAACTATGTTCGCAATAAATGACGTTTACTATTGGTATTTTGCATAAGAATGGAAGGATAAAGATGTATTTTCGGTAACCAGAAGATAGTGATTTTTGTTTTCCATTTACATTGGTATGTATACATATACACATTAATACACATACATTAGGTCGTGGACCTATCAAGGATCTAAAAGTATATTCAACACGCGAACAGGCAACACGCGATGTAGCTATGTTATCAGGATTTCATAACAGTACCCACATTATTGATTTATTACATATCGATTATTTAAAGAAAAGCGACGTTATGTCAAATCAGTATTTCGCTGCTATGATAACTTCATGTTAATGTCCAGAAACGAACGGTTATAAGTTACGGTTATGCGCTTGGGAGCATTAATCCCCCGTGATGCTTAATAAATAAAGCATTAATAATAGTAATAATAAAATATGACTTCATTTTAGTATATTCATTTTAGCATAAAGCGAGAAGTAATATCATGGATTAAAACTCTATCAATAGTCGTTACTTGAAACTTTTCTCGCATGAAATACTCAGATCCGAATTTAGCGTTATTCTGAATTTTTTATTTGAATTACATGATATATTATTATTTTTTCTCCTTTGATATTCTACAACTTTTGTTGGGAACGCTTTCATATTTTCCTTAATTTTTGAAATATCGAACTGTAAAGAGTTAAGTGGGCTATCCTCTGTGTGTGAGTGTGTATATATATATATATATATATATAGTCCTCGAAGTAAACTGCGTATCGCGAAAATTTATTAATACTGTTGATGCCACGACAACGACACCGCCGTGCTGCATTTATTAGATTACGTGCCGTTGGGACTTGTATCCAAGTGTCGTTCCTGGACCACAACAACATACCTCTCGTCGGAGATCTCGTCAGAATTCTTCCGTCGCACTGACGCATTACTTTTCCTATTTCAACTTTCCGCGCCGTGTCGTTAAGCGCGCGGGCGGATTGTGCGCGTCTTCCTCTCGGCATACATCGGCGGATCGCGTTTGCATAAATCGTCGCGCAAAATTCGGAATTCTCACGTATAACTCAGGTCGCCGAAGTGAATCCGCGCGGATGCGCATGTGACGCGCCCGCGGCGAAAATCTGCTTGACGAGCTGTCACTCGCAATTTCGAAACGTTTGCCGAAACGACGCGGAGTCACCACGTCAACGGGTTAAAATTCAGACAAATGCACCGGGCGGTTAAGAGCACTCATGAGATGTTATAAGATCCCAGTCATAAAGAGATCTTGTGTCAGTCATTTTGTGCAATTAAGATCGAAAATTAGATACTATTTAATTAAGAATGCAAGTGAATTAATCGAATGTTAGTTTCCACTTTGAGAATTGTGTAATACGCGAAAAATCTTTTAAAGCGGATGTGTCACCGAAATGTCCGAAAATTTATTTCGTAATGGATTTTTCATAGTGTCAACAAATTAATTAATGTATATTTCGCGTTTCATTTTGAGTGAAAAATTGTATCGTTTATTTTTACGGCTTAAAATGGTAATTAATCTTATGATTTATCCATTTTACTACGAGTGTTAAAAGAATTTGAAAAATTTTCCCTCGTTACTGGCGAATGATGCAATCGATTATTGAGTAAAAAGTATGAATATTCACGGAGATAAATGTTTGGTTATTGTGATTAAGGTTTTAAGATATGAGAAGACATTTCTTTTTTATTCTGCACTGAAGATTTGATCATTCTTAATTAAACATTAATTCGACAAAAGTGTCCAGGGTTAGTTGGAGTGTCTTCAGGCATCGGGGATACTTTTGTATCTTACTGCTGCTCTTATTCTCCCCTTTCTTTAATGCCGCGGAATAAACGCGCGACATTCGTTAGCCGAATATGAGTCCGGCGAATTCGTAATCCACTTGCAAATTAAATCCTTCGTTGCGGGTGTTCGTTAACGAACGGAGATTAATTCTCCGTTCAATTTTATTTATACGCAATATAACATATGGAGAGAACTGAATTTTATAATACTGAATATATTTAATCAAATCAATCGTTGATACTTGGAAAGGAAAAATTTCAATATCAAAACAAATTTTATTTGAGAATAATATTGTCATCGGGATGGTGCGCGTACATTTTCTTGCTGGAGACAATTTTCGCACAAAATCCCGGGGGAAAGGGGAGGCAGAGAGAAATAGGGCGGATAGTAGATGATGTTGTTTTACGGAAATCAACAAACATCTGTAACAGCTACATTCAATGTGCGACGCGACAGGAAGCACGTTTGTTTGTGCGAATACACGCGTGTTTGCGCTCACCCCCGTGCTTCAATTCCGGAAACAGTGGAGACGCTCCTCGCTTCCATGGCGCGTGCTACTTAAGCAATGTACTCTTTGATTACATGTGGTGCCACGGAAAAGTACTCGGTGTCGGCAAATGTCTATAATGGAGAAAATACGGCGGTTACCGTGAGAGATCTCTCGATTTTTCATCGTATTTACGAGCGCATACGTATGGCGGCGTGCGTTGTTAGTGTTTCTCTCACGGGTAAAGCTATTCGCGACGGCCTCGTAAAGGAGAAAAATATTCGCAGCTGTTAAGTTCACGATTATGGCGCCTTTCGATGTTCTCTCTCTCTCTCTCTCTCGCTCTCTTCCGCCCTCCCCCCCTCCCCCTACTTACATGGTCTCTGCGCTCGTGGTAAAAGCCAATGGTGTCGAACGAGAGGTTCGCGAGGAGTGAGAGAGGTTCTCTCGCATTTACACGGCCTGCAACACAATCGGCTGCTGCGATAAATTGAAAAAAAATACGCTCGCATATATTCGTATGCTGGAGATTAACGAGGGAGCGTTTTGCAGACGTGGTAGTGAAACGGACATAGCCCGGCAAAGAGGGAAATTTCGAACGACCGACAACTGGAAGTGACATGACTCGTAGTAGATGAGGAGGCAGCGGCTGGACGAGCAGGGGGAAGGTCGGAGCAGGAAGAGGAGGAGGTGGTGGTGGTGATGATGGAGGAGCAAGAGGAGGAAGAGGAGAAGGAGGAGGCGGTCAGGCACTCCGATTAGGTTGCTATGCCAAACACTCGCTGTCAGAACTCGCGCAGAGTAGGGCTTCTCTATTTCGGATGCGTGGTGCTTCACAGAATCCTCCTCTCAGCTGGGTGATGGCTGGTCCACAGCACGAGTATTTCGGTTCCACGGACGCGTTGAGCGCGATGGAACGTGGAGAGCCAAGGGGGTGGGGTAACGAAGCGCCGGTCGTTCGCGAGACGCCCCGCGTCAACCGGGGACGCGACAGCTCGCGCCGACTGTCTAGAGACCCTCTAGGAGTCGGGGGTCGTTCCGAATTTTATGTGAACCCCGTCCTGAATTTGAATTTCAAGGGAAGATGACTGGGCGCGCGCGTGAAAAAGAGAAATGAAAACAAAATATGCCCTCGCGGCGCGTTCCGAGGTGTTGACTGAATTTTTCATCGGTCATCTCGTCGCGGTCGCGGCCCTTAATAACGGCGCACTCCCTACGTGAAGGAATTATCTATTCCGGGCCGCGTCGTTTTTGCACACGGGGGAGATATCGAGCAGGTAGATTATCGGTCTCCGGCGACGGGGCCGTTATCTCGGTCCCCTAAGTGCGAGTCGAATGGCACCTGCGGTGTTGAAAAAAGGGGTCGTCAGAAAAAGAAGCAGAAGGAGACGAAGACAGGGTCGCGAAGTGAGAGGCGAGCGGGGCAAGCTGGAATGACCGGGCGTGCTGGTGGGCGACTTCCTGAGGAGAGAGAGAGAGAGAGAGAGAGAGAGAGAGAGAGAGA
>NW_022639560.1:852130-857130 GCF_010583005.1 Odontomachus brunneus | reverse complement strand
AAGCACGAATTTAATTTGTTGACCCAGGTGGAAAAACATTATGTAAAACAGACGTCTAGGTACCTCGGGATATTTGCTTTATGAAATTTTCTGCTTATTAAACAATGCAGAAAAAAACTAATTAATCAACATTTATTCTTTTAAAACATAGTTTGGTTTGTGATTTAATTGCATAAAAAGTTATTTGTCACTAGATTGTATATAACTTTGTCTTATCGTTTTCTTAGCGTTTTTAATTATCTAAAGATTAGTGCGTTAGTTTATTGGCTGCCGCGCTAAACGGCTCAGGATAAATGTGTGTATGTATTGCACGATATCGTGGAGTTATTACACGCGGAGAGAAATTATCTGATAAAAAATTAACAAACGATATTTCCAATCAAATTCCGATTAGTTTTGATATCTAATTAGGATATCCGAGTAAATTTTACCGGATACTTACGATCATAATAGCATTTCATTAAATAAAAATATTATGAACTAATATTTCACATCGGATATTTCTTGATCGGATACAAAAATTCATCGGTATTTTGATCGGAAATATCCATTTGTTAATTTCTTATTGAATAATTCCTCTCAGTGCACGAATCATATATTACTCAGCAAAGAATACAAAGTTACCTACATCGAGTAGCTTAAATACGAATAAAAGAAAAAATAATACGAATTTCATTCTTTAATTCTTACAATTTCCCTCATCGAAATCGTTTCATATTATCGTATGAAGTGTTACGAGCGCTCCGAAAACCTCCCTTCCGCGCTTTTTACAACCCTTTGTGAGTCTCGGTTTTTTAACTTGGAAATTTAATGTTATTTTAACGGAAAGATATCCGATAGGTGTAAATAGCATTTTCGACTCTATCCAAGTTTGAAAAGAGGTTTTAACGGGGAAAAATATAGAAAAACTTTATTACGAAAAATTAAAGAGAACTGATGGAAAAAAAATTAAAAAGGATTTTTCACGATAAATCAACTATCACTGGATATGGCTCTGAAGGAAATTCTATTGAATGACGCAGATGAGTCAGTCGAAGTATTGTTTATTTTCGGAGATATACGCTGACGGAAACCCGGAGGATTAATGCCACGTGAATGCGTAAAAATGCTGCCGGCAGTGTGTCCCAGCGAGATTTTACAATCTCTCGCGAGGACGTAGACCGAATTGAGATAAACAAAAAATTCGTTTTGCGAAAATCGCAATAATAATCGAGATATTAATTGTAGAAGATTTATGAATGATCACGCATAATATGGTAGATGAACTGAGTAAAAAAATCTTCTACCATTTCGTAAATAACCACGTAGATTTTTAATTACCAAAAAAATGTTTAATTTAAATTTTTAATTATCAATTGAAGAAAGTTGTTGCATGATTTTGCGCGATAATTCACTAATCTTCTTTAATTAATAACTAAAAATCTACGCGATGATTTGCAGAATGGACTTCTTTCTTCAGTTTGACTTAATATACAAACACACGTGACATCGTCATTTATCAGCTTATCTACCATATCGAGCGTCATCATTCATAAATCTTCTTCAATTAATATCTCGATAGTTATTGCGAATATCGCAAAACGGTACAGAACTTTTGCGTCCACTTCAATCCGTTTTACATCCTCACGAGAGGTTGTGAAATCGAACATCTTGTAGACGTCGCGAGGTTAATGAACGTTTACTTACGAGCCGGAGACTCTCCGTTGTGATGAACAACGGCACACGTCGCGGAAAGTTCGGTGCGCGAAGAATATGTTTCGCATCTCGCGTTTCTGGATTCGCATCGTAACGCAGACGAAGAGATTCTTTCCTCCTCGCGCGGGGATTTTCGCTCGCACCGCTTCAAGGATGCGGTGTCACCGTTCGGATAGGCTCGGCCGACTTCGGCTCGCCTTCGTCGTTTTGCGGTCAATGAAAGTAACTCGATCGTATAGAAACACTTTATTATTTGTTCCTCCACGACGCGAAGAAGTCGTATCGGTTCGCGTGGCTAAAATATGCGTCCCCGTTATCGAGATCCTATCCACGCGCTCAGGATTCGCTTTTCTCTCCGCCATTCTCACCTCTTGTTCCCGGTTAAGCTTGCACAGACTCACGACTGGAGCTTTAAAGGATTAATAGACACCTGGCGCCGTATTTCTCGTAATCGGTGGAGAAACGCGCTCGCGAAAAGGCAGCTCGGATTCGCGCTCGCGCGGAGGGTAAACGACACGATCGATATGGTTCCGTTTTTAAAAAATGCAGAGGCGTTTATGGCAGCATCCGCTCGCTTTTCGACAAACTTGGTCCCGGTGTGCATTAATTAAGGGAATATCGTGGACGAATTTATTGAAATGGGTCAAAGTGAGCATGTAAGTGTGTATATTTGTTTTCGATCGCACTTCTCTCTCTCTCTCTCTCTCTCTCTCTCTCTCTCTCTCTCTCTCTCTCTCCCTCTTTCTCTCTCTCTCTCTCATACATACGCGAGTTCCTCTGACTTCGAATAAAGGTAATGTGATCAAACGTCTCGTTTTTCTCGGAACAGTGCCGATTTTCCACCTTTTGTCCCGGATTCGTGTTCAAACTGTCCCGCTTTGTCGCGATTTAGAGGATTTCTAGAAATCCTTGCGACAAAAGAAAACCTTCTCAAGAAAATTTACAGCTCTGGTAAATACAACAGCGCTGCTTCCTCTTCTTCTACTTCTTCTACTTCTTGACTTTAAATAAGAATAATAAAGTTTTATCTCAGCAACAGTTTCTATTTTTACTCTATACAGCAAGCCTTCTTTGTTGTTAAATTATTTTTCATATGTCTGCAAATAAATCATTGTTTTATATGTGTATTTATTTATTATTGTTTTACGTGTGTATATATAAATATATATAAATATATATACACATATAAATAATTTTATGTAATGTCTCTCCCCCTCTCCGTCCGCTTCACGCACTTATGAAGCGTCCCGAATTTAGATCTGGAAAGTCTGGTCACCTTAAATAAAGGGGCTGGTTAATTTACATGTTAAAATGGCTCCATTAAAATATTCGAATAAATAGCACGGTAGAACTTAAACGAGTGGAAACTATATGTATGCAAATTGCTGTTAGCCTCGCAACGAGATAACATTCCGTTGTCTGTTTGATCTCCGCCCGTTCTTAAAGTTTCTCGCAAAGTGTATCTCGTGTTTCCATTCCATCGACCTCGCACGTGCGCGTACGTTTCTACCCCCGGAGAGAGAAAGAGAGAATCGTCCGTCGGTCGGTCGGTTGTTTCTATTTCAATTTACTAACGTTGAAAAGTCGATCTCTTTCGAGCACCCTCGTTGGTCTCTCGCGCGCACGACACGAAAGAACACGCCAAAGAGCATTCTTAACGCGGATTCTTCGCGCATAAAAAGCTCACGACGAATATGCTACACGTAGCTGCCTCGATACATCGTCTCATACGACCTAATTAGAGTCCGCAAGTTTCACTTCAGTGGAGAACTTTATTCTCTCTTCGCCTCTCGAATCCGCGTTTCTAAAAATACCGAAATGCGCTTTTTTTCGTACAAGCAGAAACACACTGTATTTGCAAAAAAAAACGACAAGTCACTAAAATTTTTCTTATTTCGTTTCACGAATTTTACAGACTTTATCTTTACGATTTGCTAACGTCCATCTCATGCAGATGCATTTACATGCGCAAAGCAACGGCAAAGGTAACGATTGCATTTGTTACTTTCACGCAAAGCATGTAATTGCATGCCGTAACCATTGCCGACGGAAAAGAGAGGAATAACGCCGTTTTTTCCAAATGGTTACTGAAAAAAGGTAACATGCAGCGGTAACACACGACGTCACAGGGTGACACACGTTACTTCCCAATCGTGAGAAATGCAGATTCAACACGTTTGGCGGGTGTACTCTTCAACTTCATCCCCGGCGCAATTGGATTATCTCCGAGGTGCCGTGGAGAAGCATCCCCGGGGGCACGAGAGAATAATAGATATTTTACATATATAATTGATTTTTTCCAGTCTATTGTTTTCCCGACAAGCTAGTTCCGCTCTTAGCTCTCCACTGTCCGCGCATCGACACGGCCCGACGCGAATTAAAAGGGGAGAAAAGTGAATTACACCGAAGGCGAGGGTGCGCGCGCGCGCGAGACAGCTGCGAAATTAAGTTCCTAAGGCCTGAAAAATCTTGGCGGAATGATCGGCGTAGCGGCGGTGGTGGTGGTGGTGGTGGCGACGACCACGTCGGCGGTGGTGGCGATGGGGAGCGTCGCGGGGGAGGCTGAGGAGGAATATAAATTGCGTGCGGGGAGTCTCGCAAAGCCCATCCCGCATCCCTTCGCTCGTTACCGGTAGGCTCGTAACAGGCCGGCTAGATACGAGTTGCCGGCTAGATACGATATTATTTGCATCTTCCCGTAGCGAGCGCAGACGGCCATTTACATAGAGCTCGTGTGCGCGAACGACGATGCCCGTATGTCCTTAGTTGGGCGTGGATGCAAATTCCCCGATACACATCGCGCGCGCACTTGGCAACGCCTGAGGCGACGACGACGACGACGACGACGTTGATGATGATGGCGACGCTTCTGCGCGCTGTTTTTCACACCCCCGCAATTCAGACACGCGGGACTCGTCGCGGCTTATACAGCCACCGGCGATTTTACATACGCACGCGCGGAGGATCCGCGGTGTTTTTGACAGTTGTAAAACGGTCGGGATAAAGTGGCTTTGGGGCTGTTTCGAATACACTTGACAGGGTGCAACCTTGTGCGTATCATCGGGTTCGCTCTGTTCGCGCGAACCCGTTGTCGCGTATCATTTCTTTTTGTGAACGATATCCGAATTTCCCCGCAAGTCTTTCTCTTTGTTTAACGTTGTTCTCGAGATTGTTGTTTTGCAACAGTTCCAGCAGAAAATTGGCCGCGCAGTTGTAAAAAATAATCGTGTAATAATTGAGATTAAATATATAACTATATATATATATATATATATATATATATATATATATATATATATATATAT